>NC_071982.1:14647603-14772637 GCF_026283585.1 Hylaeus volcanicus
GTTATAAATAGTAGGATGGTATTAAAGTAGATAGAAGGAAGTAGAAAGGAAAATAAATATTTTTCATATTACTTCCAAACTTTTTTCAAGGAATTTAACATACTGGTCGAAGAGTATTAATTTAACTAATGACAATATACCTCTAGAAAAATCCATGGGCTACACGCCAGACTGCCAAGAGGCTCTCGCAGCGGAATTTCACGGTGCTATTTCATTGTATCCTTCCCCCATTCGATGGCGCAGTAACCGAAAGAAAAACAATCGTGTATCCGCGTGCCGGTGAACGTCCAGTTCTACACGATGAACGTATGCGCGACGTGCAGTCCCGTCGAACTACCTAGCTTCCATTATTTCAGACTCGTGCCATGGGGCACGTTCCACGGTTTATCCGGATCCGATGAAGCTTCGAGGACACGATCCCCAGGACGTTTCTCCGTACCCGTCTCAATTCTATTGACCAATCTCATCAGCACGATCATGGAGATACAAATGGATGCTCCCCCTTGAGCTCGTATCCTTCCTCCAACGAGAAGCTTCTCGACGTTGTTGCTGGTTGTGTTGCGCCTTAGATTTCAGACGAAACATCCACGTTTCTCACGCAACGAGATGCAACAATAACGTGACGGCTGACGATTGTTTATTGCATACTCGCGAGACAAATTCGAGTGACCCTTGGTACCATTTTTTATAACAGAGAATGCCTATCAACAGCAGTTCGTAAATTAGAAAATGTCTATGTTCTTCGATTACAAAAATTCGTGTGTAGATAAACAAACGAAAAAAAAACCGCAGTAACTTAAGACATTTTGTGTTTCATACTGTAGGAGAGAAACAATCTAAAACACTGCCTCCTTTCCAACCCAACAATGCAGAAACCTTTCTTAAAAGCACAATTCGGCACGGAATTGCGTGCGCCGTTCGCCGCGGCACTCAAGCTCAATAATGCACAGGTGGAAACGGAAGCTCGTGCCGTCTCGACGTAGTTCCCGAGGACACGGGACGGAGTCCGGTCCTGTTAACTTGACTGCAGTCTTCATCGACGTGACCGTTCGACAACTGGAGAAACTTCGGTCGACTTCGCTTCCAGCAATCTCGCGACGCACGAACGGAATTTCCACCTAATGCCCGGTACTGTCTCGACTGCCTGCTTCTAGATTACGCCTAGTGCCGGGCAAATTTCTGCTCGCTCCACTCCCTGCTCCCGCGGATCAAAGTTCCGACCGAAACCGAACTTCCCTTTCCCTTCCCTGTGGCCTTTATTAAGTTCACAGGGATGTCATACGAATGAGGTGTAATCGAGGCTGCAGGAATTTCGGACGTTTCGGTCGTGGCGTTTGTTATACGGGATCCCCGGACCGTTAAGGGTCATCGACACCGAGACAAATGTTTAGTAAGCTCTATCTCGTCCGGTGACCAACGCGACGGGTGATCCCGTTGGTTTGCAGAGACGTTTAACCGGAAATTTAATCATAAATTCGCGGGACATTCTTGAGCCGTTATTGGTCCGTCAGCTCGTGTGATTTTAATTGTACGTCGCTCGGTCGAGTTTCGTTTTTTATGTGATTCTCTATGGGTTTGTTTCGTGCGAAATTTATGAGGAGGATCAATTCGTAGTAATGTAGAATTTTTTATTTTGAAAAATCTGAATTTATAGTTCAAAATACATATCTAAAGTTTAATAGACATGGAATCACGATCATGTAGAAATGGTGATTGCTAAACGATCCTGTTAGTAATTAATTCCGAAGCCAGATGTGTCTCTATTTAGATGAACACGTAGCTCGTACGAAATGAACAGAAGACGGGAAATAGGACGTTAGATGTCGTTGAAAACGGAAAGTAAAGCGAATAAAATTAGTTACGTAATGACATTATATTTAGCAAAGTTTGAGTAAAGGCGTAAATTACGTAACGTTGATATAGGATAGAAGGGGAGGATATCGTACGGCTGTCACGGAACAGAAGTCTTATCATGGAAGCCGAATTGACAGTAGATTCAAAACGGTGTCGTGGGCAATATGTATATGCATGTCTCTAACGTTAAAATAGAACGACAGCACGATGGAGTTAATATTAGAAAACAGCCTCGAATGCATGCTGCGAGAAACTAATTACAGGTCACCGAGAAAGGAAATGTCATTATGGTTGAACTTAATGAGTTTCAAATTAATACTGTTACTGTATTTACTTCGTGTAACGTACTTCTGAAATAGCTTCTTCTCGATGGTCGTAATCAATGTAGAGATCATTTAAACTACAAGCGTCGAAAGCGTACTAATATACTTAACATCAGCTTAAACAAACTGTACTACAAGCTGTTCTATTTTTTGTAATTGAGCTCGTTAAGAAAGTGCTTTCATACTACTCGTAATGAATACAAGCTTTTATTTACCTTTTCAGTGTAGAACGAAACTAATTGTAAGTAAGCCGTTTCTTGATTCTACGTGGATTACGATTTTTTCCGTTGCACTCTCGCAATTTTACGCTACTTAAACCAGTACTGAACTCCATTTTGCAGAAACGCGCGTGTCCTTTTTATACAGCACCTTACATTTACATCCACTTGAATTAAGTATTACACTCCATACCGTCTTCTGTTCCTCTAATTGCAATGCACATTAATGCATACGTGTACATTTTGGAATATTTATTTCAAGTATAACGTATCACATTTTCCTTGGGTTTCGCGGAAGTGTAAACGAAATGCGTACGAGTACATGCTCAAGAAACCCACTAATTCAACGCATTTGTATAATTACTAGGATGGAAAATTTGTGTTGAAAATCTAATTCTAATTCCACCAAAACTCTCAATTAAAACTTCTGTTTCGATAGTAAAAATGATTAATAGGTTCTCAGAGCTAGAGTCTGAACTAAGTAACTATCTATCGGGGCTGTCTGGAAAGTTCATGCCGATTTTTAGTAGGCGGTACAGGTCTGAATATGTCGGAATGACTGAAAACAAATAACATGTATACATTCCTTAAAAGGTGGAAAAGTTGTGGAACAAAATGGTACATATATAATTCAATAAATATACGTCAAAATTCAAATATGCCTTTGAATTTTTCATAAAAATAGGCACGAACTTTCCGGACAACCCAATATTTTGTCACAGTTAAACAATTATCGTATCTATATACTTGCAAGCTTATCCATTTAAATATCAAAACGGCAAAATTGTCTAGCTAACGGTCATTCAAACTCAATCTCAAACAAAACACCCCAATTACTCGATGTTCTCTGAAGCCTAGAAGAGCGATAGTACGAGTTTTTCCCATGCGTATGTGTACAGAGTTGCGTCTTACTTGCGAAAGCCCGGTGCATCCACACCACTATCGCACAAGGACGATTACGCGTGCCATCGCGGCAAGTAAATATTTTTTCCCCGAGTTATCTGCTCGACGGTTGCTCGCGGTGGGAGCGAGCAATCGCTGGCAAAAGAGTCGCGGAATCGAATTTAAGGTTTTCACTCGAGGGAGAAAAATTTCGTTACTGAATTTACCGGTTTGTAGAGGTAATACGTTTCGCAATATTTGCTCGAGCCACTTGCTCTTCGCAGCTCCGCCCTTTCTCACCCTCTCGGCGACTTCATACTTAGCCGGGCGCTATTCTCCCCCGATTCGGTTTTGATTTTTATCCGGCCGGATGACTGCTCTTCGCCCATTGCGGGACTTTCTTCGCCGTCATCTTTCACGCCATGTTCCGCGGAATATCTCACTATTTCCCCATTATTCCACCGGTAAATTTCCGCGAGGGAAACGGCACGGAATCGTCGGCGGCCCGCACCATTCGCGGTGCCGGCGAGCACCCGGTGAATTTATTGTCAGCGATAAAGTATGGCCAAGACACCGCAGCCGATCTAATTCGTTCTTTTTATTAGTTTCCTTCCTGCTGCGTAAATATCGCCCAGGGAAGGTTATTAAAATAATACGTCCGCTTAAAATTTATTGCTGTGCAACGTACGAGATCCTTCTACCGTTCGAGTTCCTATAATTCGGAGTGGAATCGATATTGATGTTGATAAGACGATAAATTAAATTGGAGAATTGTATCGAATTAAGAATTTCGTATAACGAATATCAGAGAAAATTAGTGATTAGAAGATGATTATGAAAGAATTAGAAATTAAGAGAAGTGTGTTGAATTAAGAATTTCGTACAACGAATATAAGAGAGAATTAGTGATTAGAAGATGATTATGAAAGAATTAGAAATGAAGCGAATCGAATATTGAAGAATATTGAATTTAGAATTTCGTACAACGAATATAAAATACAACAACTCTGATTGAAGAATTGAAATAAAACCTTTGTACGAGTGGTTCGAACTAACCAATACAATTCCTGCGTCATACCGCAGGACCGTTTGAATACCTGAATTCAATATTAAACATCGTATCGTCAAATATTTCGTTTCCAAATACTTAACTGATTCGGGCAAAGTTTCTGCGAAACGAAATCAACCGTATTTTCGTGCGTATGAAAACACCGTTTCAGAATATGATACGACAAAGGGATCGCAATCCGTTGAAATAGTCGAAAATCAACTTGCATCGGCGACCTCTATTTCCACGGGGGTGGGGAACGCCTCAATTACCGAGGCTTTCGGGCTTTGCTGATACACGTAAATTACAGAAGTGACCCGCCGGCGGCCCCCCGGGGGGAGGGGGGGGGGGCGGCAGCAAATTCGCATGGTCAGTGTTAAGGTGCAAGTACAATGGCGCAAAGCGAACAGAGAAATTGTACCACCAATGAAATATCCGCTGTCGTCCGGCATCGGCCGAAGATTTGTCAAACGGGAATTGATTTAGGTTCGGGGGCCTTAATCCTCTGGAGAGCTGACAGTACCAGTTGGTTTGCCTTGGAATTCGTTCGATTGCGACTCGGTGTGCCATTTGCACGCAAATAAATTGGGACCTTTATATCGGTCGAAGGACGCAGGACCCGTGTTTCATTCCGACACCTTCGAATCGCATGACGCATTGCTAGTGCGTTTCGCTAACATGTATTTACGATGTTGCGACGCGTAAACTTTTCTTTCGAGGATATGTTTATTTGTTTTCATAATACACGTAATTCATATTGAACGTAAAATACCAAGAAGCTAAGTATCTGTCAGATACCTAAATAAATACAAAATATAACATTTTTTTTTTTTTTTACTTAAGAAGTAATAAATAATAAATTACATACTCGAAGACTTAATTAAGAAGTTTTTGTAGAAGATTATATGTACATGAGATTAGAAGAAAACTTTGAACGAAATGTAAGTGACAATCTTGAAACACGAAATATTCATAATAAAATATGTTAGAAAATATATTATTGCATTTTGCTAGCAGCAAATAAACCTTTTGGAAAAATTTCAACTTACACGGTAATCGAACAAATTAATTTCATTACGTAAAATAAATACGATTGGCCTGAAAGACTAACGATTGGACTTATATTAATTAAAGTATCCTAATTATACCGTGCATCGATTGTCCACCCCTCGAATTCTGTTGGGATTCATTTCCGTCGAAGTGGAAGATACAAATTAGGTTGAAATCTCCCCGAAACCTGATTTGGAGTAATCGAGGGACGAGGTCGACGGCACAAAGGCAAATTGCTAATTACATCACACGGTAAAAGTTATTATTACCATGCTGCATGCGCCTCACAGACTACGTGACGCTCCATTTTTTTTTAAAGGACATATAAAAATGCTCCCGCGGGGCGCATAACGAGGGGCCCTAATTACACTAGGAGCCGACCATGTTTGATGTCGTAAATAATCTTAAAACAGATGCGCGCGTGCAATGTCTCTGCTCGGAGTGAGGATTTTTGCTGAACAGAGGAACAGAGAATCTGCAGAAAATTTCGAACAAAGTATACAAAAATTAACAACTGTCTAATCGACGCTCATTAAATAAAAATTAAAAATCTTACTTACAAATTGAAATATTTCATAATGGATAACTAAAAGTGAAACTGTTCAATCGAATAAACGTCATAAATGAATTGTTACGTGTTAGTTTTCCTCGTTACCAATACAATACGGATAATACACATTTGTACCGTATGATAATGTTAAAACTGTATGCATAATATAATTAATAAAATGTATGATAATAACAATATTACATTTAACATAAATGAATAAATTCCGTGGGTAAATACGTTTCGTACGCATTTCTCATAATTTCATTCGCCACGAATGCATAAAATCCACAGTCTGGATGTTCATTATTCAAATGAAATTTTGCTCACCTCTAATAAAAATCCACGTGCTAAGAAGTACAACCTAACGATAAACTTAGTAACCAAACCTGCCATTGTTTTCAGCCTCTCTGTTCAACTTGATAATTTACCGTAAGGATAGGAAACGGAAACCTGGAGGCAGGATATTGCCTCATATGCCACTAGCTAAGTTGTACCGGGTTTATCTGGCAATAAGAAAGGGCACAGGGATAGTCCACGCAGTTGAAAGTCACACAAAGAGTGTATAAAGCCGTCATTTCCAACATCATAAGAGGCAAGGCAGTTTGCGACGTCACTCGCAGGCGTGGAATACATAACTAATTAATTATAAATTTCACTGAATTTTGAATAACAGGTCCACTGTGAAATTGTTGACCTATCGAAAAAATTATTTTCGTATTTCAGTTATACGTTGAATGAATAATAACAATGAATAATGTTCGATGTTCAAATTACACGATTGCCGTGATTGTAATTTTGTGAAACTTATTTTTATGTTATTGGTTGATTAATCTGTTTGGCGTGACGCATGCAAGATTTTAAAGTCAATATTTCTACGCTGACAGAACCCATGATACTCGGTGGTCTTAGATAATGGAACTACACGCATACGTCAATTTCTCATCTTGTATATACTGCACAGCGAACCATAAATTTAACTTTCCTCGTGATGTGTGCTATTTGCAGAATTTTAGTAAGCAATCCAATCAAGCGTCTTGTACGAGATACGGCGCGAGACATAGAAATACGTTAGCTTTTTATAGAGCTTTATCTCGATCATAAACTGGCATGCCTGGCCAGGAAAAAGAAGGAAGTCGATACTATGAAAACGTCGCTCCACCGTCATATAGTCGTCGTCTTTTGCGCCATAAATAAAGAGAAACACGTTTTCGAGCTAACGTGGCGTCGTTACGTTCATCCTGGCCTCCCATTAATCCTACGTACGTGATAGGGACCGCGATATTCTCGGAACAGGGGTAAATACCTTTGGCTAATGGTCAACCGAATGGGATCAGAAACAGTTACCGCGAAAAGCTTGATACCTCGAGAATAGCTACTGAAATAAATGCTTGTCCCGAAGAGCAATTATCGCTCGAGTATCACTGACAATTTTCGCGTCTTACAGATTGGCAAAGTTCTTAAGAACCTATTGCGATTTCATTTTCTGGGGTATCCGTAGCGAATTGAATTGGTTAGCTCTCCCCAAGTGTCGACAAAACTGTACCAATGGAGTTGCGCGAATTGTACGAGTACAATAGAACCTCCATTATCGGTTAAGGGAGTTCTGGGATAATACAAGTTGAAGGTAGATTTAAAAGTAAGATTTTTTAAGGAAATTTTATTCATTTTATGGATAAATGTACCAGTTTACGATGGAAAGGAGAAGTTAATAAAATTGAAGTTAGAAATAAACGATAAAAATTAAAATGCGTCGAAACAGCATAAATAAATAATATTTTTTTTTTTTTTTAATTTTTCTTGACATCATCTTCATCTTGACATAAAACAAAAACAGATCTACCTCTAAATATACATATTTCAATGTTTTCAACTTGTTCGCATGTGACAAATGTCCAAACTTCCTTATCTAAAATTCTGTACAACGGAGTCCTAAAGTAAAATTGTTAATTGCCGAAGCAGAAGCATAGTAAACCAAGATATTATTGCAATCGAACCGTCATTACGGTAATAAATGCAAATTCAATTCCCGAGAGAGTAGATTAAATCAGTATTACTATCGTACCATTTCAAACATCTGTTTCCTTTGCACCGGGCGATGAAAGTTTCGAGAATATTGCACGAATTAATAGCCGAAGAAGGTGAGAACGGGAAATTCCCATTCGAGTGTGCCAGATGATTCATTACGTTAATAGATATCCTGATCGTACAATTTTGAGAATGGTTCTTGCTTGAACTTTAAATGAATTGACTGTATAGGGATTCGGAGAAATTCTCATTTCAGAGTGAATGCTTGTGGCTAACGGTCTTGCCGCGGAAAACCTATAACAGTTACCCCGGCTGAACATCCATGTCTTCAGAGTGGTTCGCAAAATTAACAGTGACATAACCGCAAACTCTCAGTCTTCTTGCAAACGATGTAACAGCGGTACCACCGATACGGTATGTACAAATGGTCTTTGAGAATCGTTTTCTTTTATTCTTTCTTCTTAATTTAAACAAAATACATCCTGTTTACGCAAGAAATGGACAAATATATTACAGCGAACACGAACAACACTGTACCGTAGAAATTCTAATGGCGACTGTCATATTTGGCGCAAAAATAACTATCTTCGATGATGCCTTTTTATAACGTATATGTCTTCTTCTTGAACTTAAAATTTAAATAAAAAATTTCTTACGATAATGCAATTTTTATATTTAAGGCACAGATTATATTTATGTTACAACTTAACCCATTTAACGTTACGTATAGAGTAATATGATTCCCTTATCGCAAATGTGTTCGTAAAAATGATTAACCTCATAATAATAAAAATGATACAGCTCACTCGGTACATTTAGGAATGAAATCAAAACTTCGAATTAATAAAATTAGTGTTATATTATTTCATCGTACCCCCGTTCCCAACATAGTCATATTAGTTTCTCCATTTTCCACGTAATCGACATGCATTCGACACCAATCCCATCAATACGGCAATAAATTTCCATCTTCGCGGACGATAAATTCCGCTACCAAATTTGTACGATTCCATCACGACCGGCGAGCTTGCAAAACCGGAAAAAAAACGGCGTCGAGCAATCTCCCCGGGAATCTCGCAGGCATCGACAATCGCGGCAGTCGCGAAAAGTCGATTTCCCCAGGTAACGATACACGCGGTCCAGTCGATGTTCGATGGACTCGCCGATGGCGGCCGGCCGCTCGCAGGAGCTGGACATTAATCCAACTGTCCTATCCTCGGTGAACACCATAAATTACAGGATTCCAATTTCCAGACGGCGAGCTGTTGTGTTCACGGCTGGGGCTGCGAACGGGAGAGGCAACAGGAAGCGACTACGGGGCTGAGGATGGAAGAGGAGAACCTCCGTACGCCGGTCATACAGGTTGCGTTTAATTATCCACGGTTCTCGCGGACGCTCCTAAGGACGCCGAAGAGACGACGGGTATTGGATTTCCGGTAGGTAGACGACTGAAAATCCTGTTACAGTTTAATTGTTAATTTACCACCTCGTTTAGCCGTGCCAAGTAGGCCACGCTATAGTTGAGGCGAAAACAATGGCCACCGCTGTGCCCTCGCAAAGGCGCGTTCCCTGTGTGTTCGCGGCGCTCTCGTTCTGTCGGTGAAACGATCCCGCGCGCGCACGTGTGATACGTTTGCCACTTAAACGAGAGTTTCATCCCTGCTAAGTCACAAGAACGAGGCGTGAAAGTTTCCTCGTGTGGGATCATAATCGCGTAGTCACGATGACTCGGGACTGGAGGTATTAGCTCGATGATGTGGGTCTTCAGTGGATGTCGATGACCTAACGACACTGATTTATGTATTTCAATTTTTATCGACGCGAGTGATACGCTTAGTGGAGTGATGGCAGTTTTGTGTATTCGTTGGAAATTTTATGAGGCGTAGAGACGTGAAATTAAAAACAAAATTTTGTCAGATTTCCTTGAAGATAAATAAATATATACGCTAACTGAGTCACGAATTAAGATATTATTTAATCCTGCCGTATAAAAATCTTCGAGATTATCTAATTTTAACTGACAGAATCAAGAACTATGTACATAACTGATTAATTGATTTTATTATCCTTCCAGGAGCAGATAAGCTTGTAAAGGGAGATGGAACCCTCTCGACAATGTGCGTTCTTCTGTGACGCGTGAGGTCGACGATAAGGCTCGTCCTTCTCGGTTATTGGACATTGAAAAATGAAGGACTTTCCTGGATGGCTGCACAGGTTTTTGGAACTTTTCCAGTGGACTCGGTTTATGCTTGCTTAACGATTCCATCGATCAGTGGTTTGCAACCTTCCAAACGCGGCGGCAGATTTTTTTTATTAAAAATTTTTGACGAACGCTTAATGCATGAATATGCATTGAGTTTGCGGAAGCGTTGTTACCAAACTTTAGGAGTATGCAATGGCCATCAGAGCAAATACCTAATCAAATGTTGCCTCCGTCTACAGCATCCGTGTGTACGATATGGTTGCTGTTCGTTTTACCAACAATTTCTGCAAGATTCTTACTGAAAATTGTCAATCTCGTGTCGTCCGTTACTTTTCGATAACAGTAAAGATATAAAAATATGAAATTCTGCATTAGTGAATATGATTAGAAATTGATTAGAATGAAAAAGTGTACAGTTATCTATAATATACGGATTGTTGCTATAAGACTGAATGAAATTAATTTCTGAATGTTCACAAAGAAATAGATATCCTTTTAATTGACGATACATCTTGTTTCGAAAGACTAACAAATCCATTTTGAATTAATTTATATTATTACTGTATGAATGATGCGATTTTGTAGAGTTTAAGTAAAGAGCTTTTACTGATTTATTACCGTAATATAGGGTTGTTCCACTCTAATATTGCACCCTGCTAAAAGTATTTTAGTGTAAACATTTTCGCCGAAGAAATAACCTCGTGCACTTCTAGTAATTGATTCAGTACATTTCATTATTTCTGTTCGTTTTAACGTCAAATGCATTAAAGATATTAAATAAACAGCAATTTTCGCATCGTACAAATTTAATTTTCAACTGAAGAGATAAAATGTTGATATTACCGGTGGGTATCTGTTTAACGTAATACGACTCGCTCGATCTTAATTAATGTTAACGACATTAAATGAAATGGATAGCTGACAGAGGTTCGTAAATATTTCATAAAATCATCATGTGAGAACATATCATTTCACGTAATTTGCCATCGCGACGTATAATACACGATTGGAAAATTTCCACGTTACTTCGATAAATGAAGTTACTTATACTAGAAAAAATTCTTAAAACTTGCTGAAACATAAACAAAATATACGTGCAAAGCTCTAATGTTTGCAAACTTGTAGTGAACCACAACAAAAGAGCAAAAGAAGATTGCTCGTAATCCACTCTGCGAGAATAAAACCGGTGAAAATTGCGAGTTTTTCAGGTACAAGATGGACGGACACGCAGTTTCGTTTTCCGCGGTAAGATTGTTCTTTTTCCATCCAAGGGAACTTAACCACCGCCAGTAGGATACTCCCTAGCACCTTTGCTGACCAGCGTTCGCCACCCATCTACCCAGCAACCTCCGACTACTATTTTCAACGATGTTATTACTGGCAACATCCCCGTGATATGGGGGAGTACTTCAACTCGCGCCATTTTTCGATTTCGCAGACAGACGAGTGAAATTTTCTCATCCCCACTTCCCCGGAAACTCTGCAGTCGTTCACCATCAGCCTGTTTCTCGGTTCTCTGTTTCGTTTCCTGCTTGCGTGTTCTTCCTCGTTCTGCAGTGTCGTTGTTTGCTATTTCAGTACCAGAGGCATCGATAAAAAACGGCATTATTCGTTTATTACTATTAGAAGTTCGTCTTATTCTTTATATATTTTAAATATATAGATTAATATCTGGGATATATTTTAAAGTTAATATATTTTTTTTTTTAAATACTGTTTCACCTTTTGAATCATATAATTATTTACAGATGTAAAGGAAATGTAATTACAATACGCACGCACGGGTATTGTTTCCCCAGCTAAATGCGAATGAAAATTTCATTTTCGTTTAACAACATCTGGCTGAATAATCAAAGTATTCAATTTGATTTGTTCGATTATAAACCGAGCACTGTTATAATGTTCAACGCATCCGTGGAAAATTAAAAACAGCTGGCACTGGAAAAACAAACATGTAAATTTCGTTTAAAATTTCAAATACAACTACGATATATTGTTACTTGTTCTCAGCGCATATTTTTACTAATATTATAAAGATACCAGATACTCTGAGTTATTTGCTCGCATTGTATACATTTTCAGTAACATACAAATATGAAGATATGAAAAGAATAAAATATTAAAAAATAACAGACTAAACCAACGACGAAATCTACGCTATTTCATCTGGCCGTCAACTAGAAAAATCTCGCTTCCACCAGGAAATCATGTATATAGCAAACAACCATCGATAAATATAAAATAGTACTTTCAATACAACGTTTGTGTATGAACGAAAGAGTGGTCCATTTATCGCGAAGATCGAGGGTCGCTCCAAGCCATCGAACGCCGGTGTATTTGTCAATGGGACGCCATCTTACTTCACTTTTAAATCGCCTGCGTCAAACCATATTTTCCGGCGATCTCGCCCCCTCGGTTGGCCATTCTCGATGGCCAACGGGAGGAAAACACGTATCCGAGAAGCTATACACCGTCGTCGTTCCTTCTTTAGATTCTACCGGATATCTGTTGACGGTTAGTGAACCGTTGCGCCAAAATTAATAGATCTCTGGCTCCGTTTCTTCCGTGGGGTGAAAGAGGCTTGATAAACAGCACCGGTCGCAGTGTATCGCGCCGCTTTGGAATTTATGTCCGCCTCGCGGACTGCGGTCCCTCGCAGTGATTTTTCATTGGTCCTTTCGTCGTGGCAACGAGAAGGGAAAAGCGAAATTCGAGACAGGAAACGCATTCGCAGTCTGATGCCGTACGACGCGGAATCGACATCTTTGATTCCGGTTGAAAAACGAACATCTACATGTAAGAGGTAGATTTGTTTGTTTCGATAAGAATTGCATAATATTTATTTTCCGTGATGAAATAAAAATGATCGAAATGGACAAATTCTGAATTTTTAAGTTTATACTCCGATTAATATTAATAATTGGATGTCATTATGCTATTATTGGGCGTTTAATTACATGTGAAAACGTTAGTACAATAAAAGAGCACATAATGATTATAAACAGTGTTTAATGACGAAAGAAGCATTCGCATAAGCTGTATTTATGTAATGTATCGAATAATATATGTACACGGATTCTTCTGTTAGGTTAAAATGGCAAAGTTATTTGTTTCGTGAGCTGCATTCATTTTGTTACAAAATAAAGCCGTTCTATTCTATTTTCTGTACAGGTCACGATCAAACAAGATTAAAATTGTTAACGAATAATGACCGTCGATCGAAGTCTGCGTTTCGGCAATTTAATAAAAATTTTATATTTTAACACAATTTATCAGCGTTTTGACAATTTAAAACTGCGAATAATTCTTTCGGTATGTAATTTAAAAATAAACTTTTAAATTACAAATGAAATATTTCATTTGAAAATTTTTACATTCATTTTAACTGTAAAAATAAAACTTATGAAATTTTAATTTCGATTTAAATTTATTATACGAACTTTTATTGAAATAATCCGACTGATTATATAATTTGCTGTATCATTCGATTATAATTTTGCCTATTTCTGTCCAGTATGTCGGAGCTTGTAGGATAAAGCAAACATTGTGGGAATACTCAGGGTGGTCCGGAGTAAGTAGTAAAACCGAGAGATAGGTAGCCCCACATGCAAAAATACATATATCGGAAACGTAGGGCAAATATTTTATCTAGGAAGCTTCGTTTTCGAGAGAATCGATGTTGAAACTGCTTGGAGCACGCTTCCGTTTTGTTAAAATACGATTTAATAGATCCCGCTACATATGCGCATCACGTTTGCGCAAAACGTGTAAATGTAATAATTCATAACCTGAAATACCATTTTGTACGTTTTGCATACAAGCATGATCGGAACATGTAAAGAGATTCGCGAGTTGAGACTTGCCGCTAAAGTGGGGCGAGTAAGTCACGTACTTTCGAACTCGATTTTCATGGAAATATAGTCCCACACAAGGAATCTGTATTGCATATTTTTGCTATATATTCGAACGCGGAATCGTTTGCTCCTCGATTAGGGCACGGCAAAGCAACTAAAACGTTAAAAGTGATGGTTATTCGTCATGTAAGCACAGGAAACACTATTATGATTTATCATCACAGAGCACTGCAGTTTGCAATTCGTTTTCTTAATGAACCCTCGAAAATGAGAGTGCTTTAAGTCAAAACAGTTGGAAATTTCGATTCCTTCTACACTTCTGTTCCTTAATTTGAGTACCGCTCTTCAAGTACAGCATTTACTTGATTCATAAAACGAAGGAGAATTTACGTTTGTCGTTTTCGCACCAAACAACTAAAAACTAAAGAATCGAGAAATGATCATTGATGAAAAGTTATCATCGCCGAGATGCTAAGGTCAATTGTTCTTCTACATAGGAACAGTTAATCGCTAAAAATAACCCTTCTCGAGGAAGACTAATTAATTCCGCGGATAGTTAACTTCGCAAGCAGATATCGTGGCAATCGCATTGAGTGCTCAGGAATTCCTGCTCCTTACGAGGGCATTAGCGACAACGGTGAAAAAATTTCTTTATCAAGTTCGCGGAATTTTTAATCTCCAGACTTCGTCATTCCCAGCCCTGTTCTTTCTCCCTTTTTTACCTACCGGCGAAATGTCAGCCGCGCGGGTACGAAGTGTCTGATCGCGGTGGAAGGGCCCGAGATAACTGCGAGCCGAGGTAGTTCCAAGAGGCTGGGAGTTAGGAAGCCCAGGGATTCAACGAAGCTGGAGGACCGCGAAGAGTTATCAGAGATGACGAAGCGCTCCCAGGATGGTCCTTACCGTTTTCTGCCAGCCTCCCCTTATCCCCCCCTGGGACGGCAAGGTTCTACAGGCTCGTTCACAATGAGGAACCATTTGCAAGCCCATCACGAAAAATGGGCTCGGCACTTTCCAATTACTTTTGATACTTCATCTTCTCCTATACTGTTTCCTGCTCATTTGCAAGGATAGCGTGTAGCCTTCAGCCTCCAGGACTCTCGAGTCCTTGCCTTTAAGCCCGAGCTGGGTTTAAGTGGATATATTAAATATCTACTTAGAGATATTTATGCGAACTTAATTATATGCGAATGCGAATGCGAATTATAGATCGTCACTATCGAGGACTTGTTTCAGACGCAACAGATATCTGTAGGTGGAAGGAACCTACCATGCTTGAGAATTGAAATGTCTTTGATGATTATATAACTCCGGTGCTTTGTTATTATTTAATTAAAGACAATTTTACTTAGTTTTGTTTATGTTTTATTTAGTCAAAAATAGTTCAAGAAGTATACGCCACATTACTGTACAGAAACTTCGCCGACAGTAGAAACAGCGAGTATTGGTCAGACGCGGTAGTAATGCAGTCAATCACACAGGAGATACAGAAGTTGATTTTCTCTAACACGCGATCTCGTATCGAATAATGTTATTCTACGTGTTCAAGCGTTGTATCTCCCTTGTACTTTTTAAACAAGTTTAATGCGAATACAATGACAACGGAATCTGGCCACAATTTTTTGCGACGCATATTATATTTAAATTTCACAAAAGTCCTTCATGTCGACCGTGCAAAGTGTCCCATTTCCTAAATCACCGTCTCTGTTTACTAGCTGGAACGACGGAGGTATCGGTGAATTAAACTTTCCAAAAGGAACGAAATCTTGAGATTCCTGAAATTTCCCAACAAAGGACAGCTGTTTACTCTCAACGTTGGGCATAAAGTGTTTTGCAACGTTCTTCGATACGAGGCGTTGGCGAGTAAAGAATGACCCTACGGAAAAGTGGTGCTCCTAAAGTTTCCTGGTCGTCACGTGAGACGAAGAATGCGGCAGTATTGCACAGCCCCGCGCTCTGTTTCGGAATTCTAAACATTCTCAAGTCCCTGGAATTCCGAGTACCGCGATAAATGCCGCGCTTCGGCGAATGCACGGTATGTTTACGATTGCGCGACGTTCGTGGGAAGAATTTTGTGCCAGGCACAAAAACAAAAACAAAAAAGACAAGGACAAAAGGTAACAAAAAACGCCGCGCGTTCCAGTGATAAGCGAGCGGAAATTGTATCGAATGAAATTCGAGAGACAACTGAAAGCGTGGACACCGGTCACACGAGTAACTGGCTTCGTTGACACTGCACTGGGGTCTCTTATAAAGTTTGGTTTCAAACGAAAAAAAAGCAATTTTCCCTTTTATTTGATGCTTCCTCTTTTTTCCTTTTTCTAGTTTTAACGCCTCGTCACTCTTTCTGTTTCAACGTGCTCTCCGCGCGCTATCACACCGCGAACAATAAATGAATTTGTTTCGGCCGGCACTCTTTTAATTCGCAGTTACGTGTACGAGTATCTAAATTCGATAGACAATTTTGTAGAAACGTACGTCAACTTTCCTGTACCTGGATTATTTCGCAAACTTTACCAGATGAAACTACATCGGTTGACATGGCGTATCTAAGAAAAATCATTTTCTACGTTTCGAGATTTTCACATTTCCGGTGACACCGACTCTGAGAAAAAGGTACACGACTGGCTTTCATAAACACGGTAGAGTAAACCAGTCCATTTAGAAGTAATTCACATCTAGACGGTGAGTATAATTTAAAAAGGTGCCCCTACCCGACGTCAGGTTACTTTCGAAAAAAAAAAATAACAAGAAAGCATTGTACGCTCGTTTCATGAGAGAACGCAATTATTCTTCAAGCCGTACGTACACACTTAGGAAGGACTCTTCGCCTTAAACGAACAAGATTATTCTGACGGCTGCAACGTTCCGCGTAACAAAATACCGGGCGGTTGTGTTCCTACGCGAAACTTCTTCTGTTATTACACTTTTTCCTAGCGAGAAACCCTCTCCTCTACAATTTTCTCTGAAATACATAATAGTTAAACGGGCGGTTTGATCCGCTTCCACGTTGCCCGTTAATCGTCTCTCGTGCGTACTTGTACCGCGAAACGAAAACATATTTCAGAATTAAAGTGGCATTATTCCAAGAGTACTATTAACTTAATTACTGGCCCTAGCCACCGACGAGCACCGGTTTACAACATGCAACCTGATGCTTTCGATTTTAAATCCGTCGCGGCAACTTTCCTCCGCTGCCAGTTATTTAAAGCCGAAGCGACGCTAATGATCCCGCAAATTATCGCATGCTAATGGTGAGTCGAGTTAGAGTCGCGGCACTCGTACGAAAGACGCATGTACAGGAAACAGAATCTGTCGACACGCTATAAAAACAGCTTGTTTTTAACACTAATCCTATCACGACCGGTCAGACGAATATATAAATTATACATAATTTTTTGTTTGTTATTTATTTATTGTCGCATCAGCATGTACAGGTTCGTGCGACTAATAAATTCCAAGCTGGACAACATGTTAATATTAAAAAATAAACTATATACTGAATCGGACGCTGAGCTCGGTTCTGAATAATTACAAATGACCACAAGAAAGGCAACCGGAGCCTTCTTACCGACCCTAATACACTCCTAACAGACATAAATATCGCAATTAATAACAGCTTCACCCAAGGACCCCGAAGCCATCGGGGGCCCATACATCACAGGAAATTGCATTAAAGGGAAATTCATACTTTCACTTAACGCATATTAAATATTAATGGACCGCCCTTGGCCAGGAATTACGTCCCCGTATCTTTTCCCGTTTTATTACGCCTGAACGAGCAGGCTCTCGTCCATTATCGTAAATAATCATCAGACCAGCAAGGTGAATAATGGTCCGTCGACTTCGTCAAACCAGTTCCTTTTTCTGTTCATGAAGTACGAGCCGAAGATTAATGTAGGTTTCGGCGGTACAAACGTACATGCATACGTTCAACCGCGGAACGCGTGTTGCCATTCATCAATTATTACAGATGAGTACTGTGCTACACCTGGATTGAGTGGTCAGGGACGAGAGAACGGGAATAACGAGGACTTGGTAGAAGTTGACGAGAGAAGAAAGGATTTTTATTATTTGGTGCTTCGCTTGAATTATTTACGTGGATCTTTTGTGGCCTATATGAGAAATTCCATTTAAAATGCACTGTATGGTAACTATTCGTACGTCATTTCTATTTATGCTTCGCAAAGTTCTTTAAAAAAATATCGAATCGATTAAAATATACATCTTTAAATATTTATCTCATTTTAAAAATAAAGAGTTTAGTGCTGGTAAGAATTACTCGAAACCAAATACATCCAATGTAATAAACGCCAAAGTTAAAACTTCACTTCTATTCATCGTGAAAACAAATCACAAAAGCTCTGAGCGTCTGTTAGGTGTGAAAAATCGGTTTCACACCCGATAGACAAATGTACTGCTGTAGTCGCAACTCTTCTTTGACACGTTTCCGAGCGGTTATCATCGACCACGTTGAGAAATTTACTGGAAATCCTTGTGCAGAGAACACCGCACCTGGTGGCACGTGGGAGGTGAACGTCGGAATCGGTACGTGCAGCAATCTTTATCCGATCTTTCACTCGAATACCGCCGTTCGCATTCACGACGTCCACTGCCGGCCATCGTCCACCTTCACCCCGCTGTTTCAGAACATGTTGTCAATCTCTGTCGCCATACGTTTTCCTGTGCGTGATTTTCGTTTTATAAACCCTCGAACTCATCCTGATTTGAATCGTTCGGCAACTAAAGCCTGGCATTCAGTTATTTTTAACTTTTGTCAATATCCTCTTCTTTTAATTTAATTGTCTTTCCTCGTTTACTCTACTTTAGCGAACAAATTTTGTCAATACTTCTTGAAATGCCTGTCTTTTATACGTCGAATTATAGTTTATTACTCAAGTCAACAAATCGTTATCGAAATCGATCCAAAGTGAAGATCGAAACGTTTCATGTCCAATAAAGTTAAGCAATTACTTCAAAAATTAATTGCTTTACATAATCGATTTCATGTCTGTCGTAAGTTTATATCGGATCAGTCTCTTTCCCATTTCGCTTCTTCCCTGCTTGTTTTCAGTTTCTGAATTTATTCACATGTCTTGACCTGAATTTTGTTACTGTGATATAGCTGTAGCATTTCATAGTCATAACCTCGAGTTCCATTTTCCAAAATCCTGCCTCTCCTCGAGTGTCTCGGAAAGTTTTTTAAATTTACATGTATATATGCATCGATGCATTAAAAGCATACCGTAGTGTTTCTGTTGCGACGAAAGTGGCATCACAGGGGAACGTGGCTGTGTTTCAGTGACTTTTACTTTGCCTGTGGCCCCGTTAATTTGCGTGCTCACCATGCGCCATATCTGTTATGAAATCCACCATTAATGTAAACCCATTTTGCATGGATTTGCTTTGTTTGAGTCCACGCGAGAGTGAAAATGTGTGTATTACCTCGAGGTAAAATTATATTTCAAACAAATATAAAAACTGAAAGTAACTAAGTGTATTGCAAACAGATTGAATTTTTTTTTTTAACTTGTGTATATGTCCCTTGTCTATTAATTATATTATATTTATAATTCTTATAATTCTTGTACGAATTATTTATCTATTACCAGTTTCCCATCCACTTCATTTCTCTTTCATTTTCCTTTCCAATTTAATGTTTACCTCTTCGCAGGCGCTCGCAGTTCACCTTTTATTCTACCTCATTTCCACCGCGCTTCCCATTTGTTGTACCTTGTTTATTACCAAAGAACCACCTATTTTCCGCCAGCTCCACTCCCGCTATATTTTGTCTTTTTCTCCATCCTTTACAGTTCTCGTTTTTCTTTCTCTTCGGAATTCTTCCCCTTCGAAATTCTTTCTTCTTCGCGAAAACCTTGTTAAGTCGAGTAATAACTTCGTTGGGAGCACGATGGAGCACGCGTTTTCAGAAGTATTACCTTAAGACGATCCTTATCGGAGCTGAATTCATCGAACGAATCCAATTGCGAACGTTACAGGATTATTTGCATGCCGCGTCGCCGAGCTCTAATTTAAATTTGTCGGAATATTTAATTCAACAATTCGGAAGAAACGAATGCTCCGCATGTATCGCGACCCGATGAAACGTTTTTTAAATCCGACTGTCATTAAGATGGAGACGACGTGAAAAATCATACGGTCGAGTTTATCAGCAGAGGGAGCGGAAAACTTTCAAACGTTTCACCGAACTCATTACTCGAGCTAACATTTGCTTCTCGAGTACTCTTTTCCATGCCATCCACCGCTTGTTCCTCTTCCCCGATTCCTCTTCCTGCCTGATCCCCACCCTCGAGGCGGGAACCTTCGATCCTTGAGAGTAATAACGCAATATTGGTAGGAACTTGTAAGTTGCTTTCGAAGCTACTTTCCGCGCGTCTGCCGCGATCCAACTCTCGCGCCAACAGCCACCATTATTTATGAGGCACGCGTGCCCGGCATACACGTGCCATTTTACGTGCGAGGCCTGCAACGGGATCACGTGTGCACCACTGAGGAAACGTGAGTCAGGAAGAAGCCCACCTTGCCACATGTAAAGGAACTCTCTGGCTAAGGTCGACAAGCGATATCGACGTACAAAGTGCAGCGGGCTTCCTGCACGTAGACTGTGCAGTCACTGATGATAAAATATTGCCACTGATAAGACTCCCGAGGAAGATGAGCGTGACTATCGGCTTCATCTATGCATTCGTGTATACGTTCAGGTATTCGTTGTTACGCGACATCTCTCGCTTTAATAACTTCATTGCGGTTTACTAACAATGCTTCACGATAATTCACTGACCACCTACGGCAACGATTTCTAAAGCGTGATACAGTTAAAAAGAGCAAAGAGAAAAACAATTTCAATTTGTCGACGGGTTAACTCGTCGTTGCTCGTGTCTCCGGGAGAAAGCTCAACAGTCTATCGTTCGTCTCGATGCAATTTCAGAGGGGATTCGGAGAAAGTGGATCGTTCCAAGGAAAACAGTCCATTTCCGCGGCTGGAATTCATCCATTTCCTCGCGGGGAAGAAAATTCCGATGAAACGCCATGCGTCTCCGGCGCGGGGAGGCTAAATTTGCAAGGAAAACAGCCGGCTAAGGAGATTTAATTCCCAAACGGGTGGAACGCGAATCCAAGACGGGACAACGAGTACGCTGAACTTCCGTGAATCCACGTCCCCCGAGAGTTGGGTGGGAGGGGAGGAGCGGATGCCTTTTTCGAGGGGATGTGACAGGAGAACAAGAGGAGTCGGGAGCGCCGCACGTCCCGGCCGTGAATCATCCCCCAACGTACCGGTAACCACAAGTCAACTACCCCTTCGCGACCGCCATATGTTGTATGCAACCAGTGACGACTGAGTTCGCAGTTCTGCTCTTCGCATGGAGGACCGGAACATCGTCGATTCTGCTGTTTGTCTCGAGAACAAAATATGGACTATTCCGTGCTATAATCCGGGCGGAGTCATGGTCCGTTCAACTGCCGAATGACACGACCATTTCACATCGGTTCCGCGGTCGTAAAATGGAAGGGTTCTTGCCCTTTCTTGGCAGTGACCGAACGAAAGGTTCCTGTTGGAACTGTTCGTTTTCATTTCTTATGTATTTATTCAGATTATTTCTGAATTATCATCTTTGATTTTGGTTGTATTCTTAACGTTCCTAAAGACACCCCGCGATACAAATAGAAGTAACATATGTATTTCATTCCAGTTTTTTTTAAAACGATTAGAAACCTTAAAATTAACAACGACTTTATTTGAGGATGTTTAAATATTCATAAAAGAGAAAGAGGATACTGGACTTAATGGCTCCTTGATTATCATAAGATGGACCTCCTTGTTAGCGAAGTGAGAGTTCCAAGGATAATTAACTTTATTATGAAAATAGTTATTGGAAAGAATTAGTTGCTCCACGATAGCTGTTCACTTTAGACAGAGATGGTTATTATCGCGTTACTCGAAATGAAATTAGTTCTCGTGGTAATTAAATCGATAAGGAAGTTGTCTGCGTATTAATGGAAATTACTACTTGGTGCCAGTACTTGCTAGTAGAGAAGGGAAGTTTAAGGCTTGTAGAGAGTTTCCATTACGCCAAAGAAGTACCAGCGTACCTACTAGAAACTAATAAGATTGCTTCATGCTTCAATCAGTCACAATTCGTCACGTACTTATACGATAGTATGCACCTTACTAACCTTAATACCAAGGACACATATGAAAAACAATTTGGAATTTTATTCGTACCGTTTAATCAACTTAGTTTTATTATGAGCTGTAGTAATACATTCTGAAAATATATGAATGGAATATACACGATCGTTTTAAACAAATGAATAAGCTCGATTGTACGTCTGCTGTAATACTAGTAAAGAAAAGCCCTATAAGTAATTTGCATTATCCCAAAAATTTTATACAAACATTCTAATCACAGAAGCAATAAGTATCGCAGTCCCCTCGACTTCGAAGATCGATGCGTATAATCAAACCTTTCGCAACAAATTCCAGACACTTCGGAACGGAAATATGTTTCGGAACCCTGTAATCCAAATACTTTATGCCCAGCAATATAAGTTTTGAAACTTCCACGCCCAATTCCCTCGCGTTAATCCATCACTTCCCTTTTCAAGCCCTTTCCTTGCCACCCTCCTCTCCATGTACTTTCCGCGCAGACCTTTCGTGGCGCTAATATCATTATACATCGTGGCATAATGTCCACAGGGCGGTGTAAATGCGCGGATTCCAACGACCCCCACACCGCCATTTCTCAGAGGGACGTTTCCATAGAAGAGCTGCCTCGGATAATATTTACGAGGATTGACAGAGTGGCTCGCGACGAATCCTCGAGCCGATTCAACGTTCCTCTCCCGTTTTCTTCGCCTCCCTGTACGTATAGGCGGTTATTGTGTCGCGGTCGACTTTGAAACCTGCAACCTCAAAGCTCCACGAGTCGGTGAAAGCAGTCGTGAAAGGGGGCTCTACGACGCGGCCAGGGCAGGCTTTTACCTCGCACCGACCGCGAAGTTCTTCTTCGACACTAAGATTCCGCGGTAAGCTGAACCGCGCAAGGTGCAGAGGGGGAAGTACAGGATCCTCCATTAAGAGGTTTCGTTTAAATTAAGCGGCATTCGTAAACCGTCGATCATACAGCACTCCTACGTGGCAGTTGGAAAATGAAAGGTACGCGATTTAAGAAAACGGAACTATATAGGAAAATAGCGACGATTGGACTTGTTATTTTTTAATCATTTAAAATGAAACCTCTCAATGGTAAACCCTGTATGCATAAGACTCGCCCGAATCGATAGACGTCGATGATCGCGTCGACTAGGGTGTCTGTCCACAACGATTAGACAACTGCCTCGAGCACGGTAACTCGTACGTGGCCTGAGTCACTTTTATCCACGAAAGTGTTATAGGTGGAGAAGAGGGGAGTCATGGTGGAGATCCATCTCATTTGCGAGAACGATTTTCGAACGAATTAGGTAAATAGAGATTATTAATCGCTCGTGAAAGCGGGATGCTTATCAGGACAGCTTGCTGGCTTATTATTAGCCCCGCCGGCAATACAATCTCACGTTCACCGAGCATTTACAACTTGCGGGGGGGAATTCATTTAAAAACTAATTCGTTGCGCAATCTGAAGGGTGCGCTATCATAGAAATTTATAAAGAAATGAGTAATGTTTTGGATTAATTTTTTTGAAAGTATTATACGTGACACGGAATACGAAGCTTGTTGGAGTGTATTCGAAAATCATTGAGGTAGCAAAGCATTTAATATTTATTATAGATATATGTAACTAAAACTAAACTACCTCGGAAAAGAACCATAAAAATAGAATTTATTTGTTCTTCTTTCAGTTGTATTTTAAAACCTGAAAGTGTCGAGATAGAGATTAAAACCACCACAAATCGACAGTCACAGACTACTGCAATTTTATATTATTTTTAGAAGTACCGAGAACGTTATTTCAACCTTACAATATTTGTCCGTTCATACCGTGATATCCTGACCGATATTTTTCGAAGTATTTCTGGAACTGTTAACGATAATGACGTTTTACCAACGTGTTGCGGCCATCCAGAAGCCATGAAAATCACAACAAACAATATCCGCGAAAATCTTCAATCTAAAATCATACCTCGTATACGAATAATAAAGTAACCGATGTAAACCACAACCTCGCTCAGTTATTTTAAGCTTGGAGGAGTGAAGAAAAGGTCACTTTCTCTTTATAACCAACAAAAGGCACACCTTATCACAGCTATTTCTGTAGTTCCATAGTTGACAGAATAGGTCACTTACATTTTCTCACACAGAGTTTTAATTATTTTCATAATAATTCAATAATATCAAGCCATCAATTCAAGTGAAGAAATTGATCCACTTTAACATTTTATCCGGAGAATTAGTACCTTTAGATCTTGAGAGAAAAGCCTTGTAACCCATACCAGAGAATTTAAATGAAATTTTCAAAATACTCTCCTTTTCTGTAGACGCGAGAGTAGAATATACTAGTAATTAATTCGCTGACAACAATTATTTTAATATCGGAAAACGTAAACAATAATAAAATTTGTTTAATAATGAAATCAAATATATAACTACAATGTTTTTATATAATAGATATCAGATCACTGTCAATTGTTACCTGATTGAATACTGACAATTCTACGTAGTACAACTTAATGTCTTTAAATAGGTCTACATAATACGCAACAATAAATAGTGATCGAAATACGACTTCGATTAAAAATATGAAGGTAAAAGAATCCATTTTCCGTAATAAGATTTCAACACAATATTTCAAAGTAGTATTTTATTTACGCATAACCGAAGACAGAGGCAGTATGTTTCGAAACATTCCATCGCTTGGATCTACTTGATCCTTATTCAAAACGTTATTCTACCGAAACTGCACCTATCATACGAAATGGTACTAGAAATATTATTCCCCTAAATTTCCATGATTGATCGAACGAAATTTCCCTGATTCAGCTGCATATATAGCTTCGCAGGTTCTTTTGATTTCGTCGCACAAAGGCAATACCTTTCGATGTCGCGGCAAATAATACAAATCAACTTACCGCGGAGCGCAATATGAATCGTAAGCCGGTATAAATTTCACTCAACGTCACGTACAGGCTTCCTTGGCTTTTGCATCAAGCTGTCACTCCAACCGGGTACAACTGTAAATACTGTCCGCGGCGGAGTTTGCGCGACGTATTTCTCTAACGTATCCCGGCTCAACCAATAATATCCTTGCTCCGAATCTGTCCGCATTAATCAGACGCGGCAGACAGTAGTTCGTACCTCGAGACACGTAGTATCGCGTTATGAACACGGCCGGGGATCTCTGTGTCCGAATTGGTCGACGATAAATAAAGAAATTCGGGAAACTACAGCAGGACACGACGTATACAGAATCGGAAGGGAATAACGAGGCTATATGACGTACGATACATATTAGGTGAGTGAAACGCCGTCAATCGACGCTGTCGTGCGAAACGGCGACGCTAAAACGGGAAGAAGCGTCGAGGGTCCAATCTGGACGGTGTAATTGCGAAATTACAGACATAGGGCATGAAATAATTCATAAATGTAGAAATAGCAAAATCTAATGAGAGATTTATGGCTCAGACAACACTGCGGTTACTGACATCAAAAACGTCTTCGACGCGAATAATAGAGCCATTCATGGAATTATGAAATAGGATTCTAAGTATTTTGAGGAAAACGAAAAATTGGCTCGAGACAGTTGACAGTCTACCTTAGTTTTATAATAATATTATTTAATCGATAGCGCTTCAAAATGTGTTATTTATAATTGAATATCCTTGCAGCTTGGCAAAACATAAAGCAATATACGTGAATAGGATAAAATTGCATTATCTGTAATAATAGTTCTCTAAAGAATATTAAATGTCACCTAAGTTTTAGGCTCAACTAAAAATTTAGAAATTCAAAATGGCGAATACAACATAACGACACAAAATGCGAAAAATGACTGAATTTAGAACAAACTTGGCATACAGGAGTTTTTGAGGTTGCTGATTCCAAATCTGATCTCAGAATATAGAAGTTCTAAATTTATATGAATAAAATCGTACAATCGAAACAATTAACAAAATTAATTTCAGTTCATCATTTTTGCATTTATATTATATTCCCTTATCAACAGACATGGAGAGAGACATATTCTTCCAGTAAGTTTGATTTATTCGCAATTTTCTAACTTTAAAAATTGGTTCACGAAAGAAGCTTCACCTTTACACGGATCTCGGTATTATATTACAGCGGGGTATTCATTTACATATAACTTAGCCATTGTTCAATAATACTCCTGAATGCATAATGCAGGACTAAAGTAGCGGGCTTCCAGTGCTTGCAAGGTAGCAGCTTTTATGCTTTCAGAGGAATAAATGTGAAGTATCAGAGCGTAAACGATTTCCTCAGATCCAGTGTAGAAGTTCTAACGGCGGTCTACGTTATAGTAGGGATAATAAGTGCATCGAAAGTTTGCATGTACTTCAACAGTAAAGGGAGATAAATTTCTGATTTTATTACGGTCGTACAAACTGCCAGTTTCGCGCTGTTCTGCATCAAAATTGTAGACTGCTCTACCTAAAAAGTACAGTCTACTATTATACGAAATTCGAAGAATTTTCGTTCCCTCTGTCTCGTTCACGTTGCAAAACAGTTGTTTAGTAAACCTTAATTTTCCCATTTAGTAAACTCAAATGAGAAAAGCTGCTTTTATGAATGACTATGATGCATTTATTATTTTTGGAAGCTTCGCGTTAGAAGAAGTGAATTTATTGGTTGTTTTAGCGAAGTAAAACTTTTGTATTTTTAGAAACAGTAAAATTAAAGAACTAGATTGACCTCTTACGGTTGTCGTAACTTTCCCAGTGAGGAAACAATATTATCTGACATTTGAGAGCGGCAGACATTTCATGCTACGCCAAAACTCGCAAATTACGTACAATCTGCAACGTTGGAAACTGTCGCTTGCTTTTACTTGTCACGCCAACTTTCTATTATATGTTTACCTATTTACTAACAAGTTCACCGAGCATTCGTTTATCCACCCGAGCGACTGCGTACAGTTCTAACAAGGCGGATTTACATCGTGTTTAGAAATATCTTCGCTTTCCTGAAGTCCATCGTAACTGTTCTACCTGTAAATAACAGCACGACGTGACAACTGAATGCTTGGTTTAAATGTGCATAGAAATGCATCCAAGCGCTTGTTAGCGACTTCCTTGAAGCTTTGAATGCAACTGATTTGCTCGAAGATTACAGTGCAACTGTAAACTTAAACACCAAATAGAAGAAAACTACTGCCATACACTAGTAAATATTATTATACATATTATTATTACATGGCCTCTTTAGAAACTCTATTTGTCCAGATATTTCTTCATCTCTAAATCTCTGTATATACACCATATTTTCGTTTGCTTTCTCGTGCAATTCCACTAATAAAACATCAAGAAAAAATGCAATTTTTAATAATTCGCCCAAGCATCAGTATATTCTACGTAACCAGAATCAAAATTTGACAGATTCACGATCTCCCCAAGTAGGAGACATCCGAGTGCAAAGGGTTAAGTTCAGCATGCATACACAGCGAAGAATATCGATCCGCAGCAACCGTGGATCAACGATAGACCCGCGGTACCAATCCCGGCAGGGGGATTTCAAGGAAAATTTGGCTTAGCCACGTAGCGGATACGCGGTTGCTCCGCCTTCGTGGATGGTTGGCGGCGTCTACGAGCACCCCTCTCGCAGCTATTTCTCTCCGCGGCCGCGATTCGGAATAGCGTGCCTGAAACACGAGTCCGATATTATCGCTCGCCGTGCAATTTTGCCCCAGTAGTTACAGCGCCGGTACGAAAACGAACCGGCGGCCGTCGTTCGATCGATTCCACCCGCCGCGGTCGCCCAGCCGAGGTGAACACTCGTGATCGCGACGGCATGTTAATTGGCTGACAGTAAATAATGCGTCCACCTGATACCCCCGCACGCGTTACTTGCGGCAAGGACAGCCCGCGGCCGGGAAAATTAATTCCTAGCCGCGCGGCTTAGCACCAACAGGATGAGTGTGCAAAGCTGTCCCACAATTTTACACCCATAACAGATGCCGCGTCGCGTTAACGATGCACGCCCCGACGTTATGAAGCGTTTGAATTACCGTGGACCTGGGATTTCTGGGGGATCCTAGCACCGCTTCGAGCCTTGTTACGGGAAAGGTAGACTCTGTCTTGAGCTAGACGACGGAGTATCCTTTGAGTGACTACCTTCGGGGGGTGTCCTTGTTACGTACGCGTACTCCTCGCGAGCGTTACCGAAGTGGTGCACGTACTATCGATCTCAATGATCTTGATAAAAAAAAATAAGGATACGCTGTTAGAAACTTAACTATTCGTTTTATTGAAAATAGAGGTGTCTGCTATGACGTGGTACGCTTACGACGATAGATTTGTATCTGATCTTGCCTTGAAAAATGCCACCCTCGAGGACTCGAAGGTGATGGGATAAATGGTCGGGTGGAAATGGAAATTTGTTCGTGATTGGTTGAAATATTCGGTTACAGGAGGAGAAGTCGGCTGAGGAGGAAAACGGTAAATCTGTTGTTTGTAAAAGGCTAGCGGAAAACGGTAAAAACGACGCGACATCTGCTCGCCAAATGTAGTAAAACCTAAGCGCTTACGTTTTGGGAACGCGCATTTATGATGTGGTTGACCAGAATTACCCTTAACTGTCGACGGCGGAGAATATAATTTTACGCTTGAATAAAACTTACAACCTAACAGTTCTAGTTTAGAACTTTCAGAGAATCTATTTTCTGTAGGGTGTTTTCTGAAAATTCAGACCTTTAGAAGTGTATTTGTAAAAAGGATTCGGTTGAATTCAGAAAATTTTCGAAACGACCAAGTTGTTGTTTTGAGGGGGCACGGTAGAACCAATTTTATTTTGAGTAAATTTTTCAGGATTTTAAGGTCCTCGGTGTTTGATTTAAATGAAACGCTACATTCTTCAAATTCTTTTATAATAGCAGCGAACGAGACTTTTTCACTATTTTCTTATACAAGGAACCATGCAGGTTGGTTGATATTTCAGTTTAATATGGAATTTGCAGTATGTAACTTTAGAGGGAAATGCGACGTTATTAAATAGTATGAACATAGAGGATATTAGAACCGGGAACTGGTAACGAAGTGTACCAATATTGTGAGCAACAGGGCACGAAATGGATAATCACTGCTGGGCACGGAGCGAGAGAAGCCACGCACAAAGGACCATCACGTCAACGTAGTGGTTCGTCAACATCAGACGAGGTTACTTACACTCCACACTGGCTCAGAGTATGGATTAGCTGATTAAGTTGAAGTTAAAAAACCACGAGGGTCGTTAATTATATTGACACTTGATACTTTGATCGCGTTTCTCTCGAAGGCATATTCTCCAAACTTATTGACGAGCTGGTAAGTGTAATACATGCAACTTTTTATTTTTTCGAACTTAACTACCTTCGATGGAAATCGCAGGATTATGTTTCTAAACACAGGGTGATCCTAAATTGGTGTCTTTCTAATTTCTCCTTCCGTACGTGGATTATTTAATCTAATTAATATAATAAATACCTGTGACGATAAATTTCTTTAAAAATTAGTTGCAAATTCGCCCGTGGTCATATTTTGTTACTCACCTGAAACAAAAAAAAAGAAGAATCGAGTTAGTAACAGAAATCTTTTCTGATCTCCAATGAAAGCTTCGCGCCAGTCTTAATAACGATGGAGATCGGGGGACTTGAAATTACCCCTGAAGTTAAAATATCGCGGAAGAGGAAGGTTTACTACATGCACGTAGAATATCTTAGCTAAAAAATATCCCTCTCTTAAACCAGATAATCCAACTCGAGTTTCTAAGGAAGTAGAAGGCTTACTGTATGCAGCTGGCTTAGCAGCGGGTTCCAAAATATCCCTTTCATAATCCAGGTAATCCAACTTAAAACGTTCACGCTGTTTTCCCCGCAACGTATCCATTGTTTTTTTAAGGTGGAGAATATGGCGAGCCAGTCCGACGAATATTTGGTGAATTATTCATCGCTACTCAACGAAGTAATGGCTGTGGCTAGGACGTGTGAAGATGGCATGGTCAGAGCGGTCCAAACACGTCACCCCGTAGTCTGATGGAGACCGATGTCTCGCGCGGATAACGCGGTAAACTCTCCATCACCTAGGAAACGCGTGGCTCGCAATTCTGTCCACGAAAGCACTCCTATTACTAGGAAACGTTTCGAGAATAGCGGACGTACGGTCCGCCGAGACCCGATCTCCTAGGCAACGTCGGGAAAAACAAGATCTCCGCCAGAGATCCACCGCGGGTCAGACTAATTAGAACTGCCAAAGAGAGAACTCATAACGTCAATCACACACCAACACGCACACCTGTCCAACTTCGATTACCTTTGCTCGGTATGTGGAAGCTCGAAAGACCACTTTGTACCCACTTCGTGCCGCAGAAAATATTTTTAAGCGAAAGAAATAACGAGACGAATGGGATATGTGATCGATGATCTGCCAGGAGTCGAAAAAAAAACAGTTTTTGTAGACTTCATTTCAAATCTTTTTTTATTATTCCAAGGAAAATTAATAAAAATATCAGTGATATTGTAGTTGCTTGGATGGGGGTTGTCAAATTTGTTCTGAATTTTTTTAGATCCCAATCTGAACTTTTAGCGATTCAAGAGGGATCACTACATATTTTCGTGCTTTTTACAATCAAGATATTTTCTTACGATCTATGACATTATTGATAGGCATTTTTTGTAGTATTTAAAATACTAGAAAAATCAAATCAAACAAATCGTCCAATTGGTTTCCGCGCAATGCGATTCGCGAAATTCAATATCGTTCGATTGGAACGCGAACCGTCGAAGAACTTCGACGTTGGTGATTAATTGCTTCGTTATGTTCCGCGAGCAGTTCGGCTCATTATCAGTTCTAAGGGAAAAGCTGTTATATTTCCATTTGTTAAACTCATAATCGCCTAGTGGACCGGGACAATTTCAAAATCGGTGGCACTGTCGCTTAACGATACGTACAAATTGACTAATCGCCTTAACGTGAAATGCGCGAAGCGAAATACCGTTCGAATAATTGCTGCGAGCGTTACAAAATCAACATTCAATATGCCCCTCTCCCCTCCGCCAACCCCTTCCCCCCCCCCCCCTTTAGCGTAATCCGTAATTCGCACCATTTAACATTACCGGTAAACGGTGTTGGGAATGGCTGCGTTATTAATCTAAAGCACAGTGCTGCGAGCATATTATTAATTAACATGAATTCGACGTATTACCCTGCCCCTTAACGGGAGTAGGCGTCGATTCGAAGTTTGAATGGACCAGGCGCCATCAGAGGTACCTGGCTGTAACGAGTGATGCGATTTATAATAATGTGTATTGCTTCGACTATCGCGGAATACTCGATCGACGTAGCATAAACGGCTATTGTCTGTTTCAATACGAAAGAAGTCTTTGTTTGTTCGCTTTTGTCGTCGAAATAGTACGTCAATTACGTTGCGGCGATTGTTGAGACCAACGAATATCTCACTCGAGTATTTTCCACGCATTTTCCCATTGAGTTTCAGCAATTAGAGATCACCGAAACGGAACACGGTAAATAAAATAATAACGGTAACTTCAGTGTCGAAACGACAAAGAGGAATGTTCTGTCGGTTAACACCGAAATATCGATTTGGTCGGCGAACTTGAATTGGAAATATTCAACGGCATTCCCTATTTACACCATCCTGGCGTAATAATTCCCATATCGAGCGATGGTCGTACGTCGACTGGTGTAGGTAATCATGTTAGCGAAAAATTCATCGGTTATCACGCCCCGCACGAGTAGGCTAATGGATTCGCCTGGGCGGCGTTCAATTGAAATACCATTCTCCAAATTGCGCGTAATCTGATGCGAATAATGATTTATCAGCTGTATGCAAATCGCGTAATTCTAGAAAATGTACGTTCTACTTTCCTGGCCGGGGGGAAGTGCGACGCAGCCACCGATACACGTACTAACACTTTATGGCGAACGTATTCGTCACTTCTGCTGTCATTCGATTACATTTCATCGTACGTGAAATTCGGATGTTACATTCAATTAAATTACGTTGTAATTTAATTACATAATTGAATTACAACGTAATTAATAAACATTTGAAATCGTACAATTATTATGTAAAACAAAATTCGTATAATTTTTAAATAATTTGTACATATACTTGAGAGAACCGTAATATATTGTTTATCAGATTGTAATAATAACAGTGACGTAAAGACAGATGTCGATAAAGACATGAAATTAATATTAAAAATTTGTTAAGTAAAACAAACTAAATGAAATTGAATAATGGTGATAAAAATGTACAGATATTAAAACATTCCGATAGTTTCTCCCACATCGATTAACGCAAGTTCGCATCGAAAATGCTCACCGGTAAAGTGTTAACATGGTGAAACACGAGTTCGACCTGGACGTTATGTGAATGCCAGCCGATAACGATCTTCACCCGCGTTAAATAAAAAGTTACGAATATTCGTTACGATCGCGTCGCAGTTTGCGCAGAGTTTCAGCAAGTCGCTGGAACTGTTCGAGATATTAAAAAGTTTCTACTTCCCAGTAGTGTAGCGCGATATATGGCCCGGCGAGAGCGAGATAATTGGATTTTTTTAAATCCGAAAGTACGCAGTGAAATTTAATAGTTTGTCTTGTTGTTGATTTTGACAATGGGGATTAAACTTGTTATGTCGCGTGCAAATAGAGAGTTTCGTAATATTCGAGGCTTTACGAAACAAGCAAAAAAATTGCGGGGAAAGTTTTCAGAGTTGCTATAATGGTATTCTTCGAGGAATATTCACTGCGATCATTTGCTTATTTTTCTCACTAACATGAATAATTTTACTCAGCTTAATCGCTCAATGCTCCGCACGAAATGACCTTGTATCAAACACGTCCAGTGTTAAAGTTTGAACGCTTTTGCGTTTCCAAGCAAGGACCATCTGAAGATGGATTGCCACGAACCACTTCGTCGAGCATTGCATGCCACACGTCTAGACATGCTAATCGCTTACATTACAAGTTACATTAGACCTTGTATTACACCTATATCCCGCCTCATATGTATGTTCATTAAGTCAGCTTAACTCGTAAAATGCGGCCTCTTTGTATTCGCTCCTTGCAACAGCAAGTTGCAGCCCCCTTCTAATTAAGAGCAACAAATACGTTTTAAATTATTTTAATTCCTGATGTTCTGGTATATCGGAATAGATTTACGATGAATTTAATTAATCCTTAAGTAGACTCGTAACTATATCTTTCAATTTCTTCACTCTTAAAGGCGAATGAAATCCCCGAACAAAAACAACGAAGATCGTTAAACTCGAAACGACAGCCCGAATCGTAATCGCATCCGTCGAAGCGTTGAAATGACAGATATCCCCAGCTCTCATAACCAGATCGTAATTTTAAACATTACTGGGGACCGTAGATCACCGGACGATCACCCAGAGCTTAAGCGCGGGCTCGCAGCGATGGCGGCGGGTGCTAGACGTAATCAGGTTTTTGTAAAACGTTCGAATCGGTCCCAGAGCAGCACGAAAGCCGCGGCTGCCCGTTGTATCGTAACACGAATCGGGGCGCTGTTTCCAAAATCATGCGTAATCTGATGCAAACGATGATTTAACGCCGCTGCAGGCTCCGCAGCCCAGAACCCGCGCGCGAAGAGACCACCGAAATGGCCGCTGGCTCGAATGGGAGGCCGACGCTGTACCCGGCATTATTTTTCGTTCTGTGTGGCCGCGGCGCCGTTTACAACGACAGAAATCGCCGTTAATATTGATGAAAGTCGCCACTGTTACCGTTGTCGAACACTGACGCCAGCTTCCACCCTCGCCTGCTGTGCGCCACCCCCAAACCCCACGCGTCAGGGCAACGAGTTCATCGTTCTTCAACGACTGGCGACATAAAGGGCAGTGGCTGTTGCGTCAGCGTCCGTGGACATCTACCGTGGCAAACGGTACGGTTTTAATTTTATACAATTGATTTTATTTAATAAGATCTTTAGAAATAAAAATAATCGTTACATTATAAGACACAAGGATGATTTCAAGAAACAGAAATTGCTTTTTGTATACTTCAACGTACTTTACATTCACACAAACTTTCGCTTAAAATGTTCAGGTTCGAAAGATATTCTTGTTTAACGCTTTTGTAAAAAGTGACTTCATTTTTTACGTGCACTTTGTAAATTTCTAAAAATCTTCCTCGAATGTTAAAGAACGATTGTCTCACTGGAAGTTGACATTCACGATTAAGCGTACCAAATACCGTCGTCGTTAAGAATATTAAAGATCCATTCACCAAATTAAAAAGAAATAAATTCTACGACTCCGATTAGTGAAGGTTTGGCGATGGAGGTTGGGCTCCATTTTCGAATGGTATTTACTGCGTTTTACCTCGCAAATAAACAGCAACTAGTCTGATAATGCTAGCAGCTCCGTTGAATATCCGGAAAGGGTGGGCGTAATAATGCGAAAATTGCTGCATGAAGAGTTTCAGCCAGGTTGACGAACGAACGACGCGCGGAAAGGTAGAACCGGAGAACCGCGAATCGGAAAAATTTCAACGTTAATGGCGGCGAGATATCGATCGGTCGAAATCCTAGCGTGATTTTCATTTCATTAAAAATGCTCGCGAAATTCTGAGTTTGGCGACGGATCAATCTGCTTTTCACTTGTCGCTTTCTCACCTCGTCGCCTCTTTGTGACGCCATCATTATTTTTTCATGCTTCCGTTCTTCTTCTGATTGCGAATGCACTTTCGTAGCACTACGGTGCTCGGCGCACTTCGTCCAGAAACGTCGCCCTCCAAGAGGTTGTAGCACGCGAAATTTCTATTCCTGGATCGAAACAGTGCATCGATAATGATCCCTGCATGAGCTTGACGATTTATCGACGTAGTCGACGAGTTCTCACTGGAGCGTTTGTCAGTGACCGAAGAACGGGAACCTGTACCGCGGTCTTCCGTTAAACAACGAATGTAAAAGACAAAAGTATTATAAACGATTTGTATGTAGGATATGCTTTCGGTTATAAGCCGAAATATAAGGTAAAGGCTCCAGTAGTGGACAAATTAAGGGAGAAATAATACATATTCGTGAACTGCGAGACTTGATTTGTTATTGGTGTGTAGTATAGTTGAAAAATCAATTCTTTGGCCTTTTAAGGTGAAGAGCTGCCATGAATGACAGGTGGTCACTGCCAGTTTTATAATATTCCAGAATATCAGGTGTTTAAATTATTCGCCCGGAGGCTCGCTATCGACGCCAGGGGAATTGAAACTAGAAGCGATCGCTGCGGGGCCGTTTCCAACAGAATTAACTAACTGAAATGGCCAAAGGTCGAAAGCACGCCCGTAAACACGGTCTAACACATGGCCAGGTGTAACGATCACTCACAAGTAAGGAAAGGTGTACGTTCGTGCCGCTGGTACGTCCACGCTACGTTGTAATTACCTATTAGGTTGCCTGGTGCAATGCACTTTATAACTGACGTTGCACCCTTTTAACGCGGCGCACACGACGATCGCGCGAGGAAAATTACAATCAAGTATCGTGGCCGAGTACGTCCCTATATTAGATACACGCCCCGAGTGTCGAATAACCCAGTTATTTATTAACTCTCATCGGAGAGGTTGCGCTGAGTATACGTTTGCCAGAGTGCACATTTAGGGTCGGAATGCTCGCACGGTCGAAAATTTGACCTGCCTCTCTATTCCCGGCATTCTTCAAGGGAATGCTATGTTTTCATACGTGGAAATAGAATTCAAAATTAACAGGACGTATTTCCACGTACATGGGCGACTGATATTCGTTTCATTTAAATTCTTGCGTTCTTCACTTGGATAAAAAGCACATTTTAGAATATGGTTGTACAATTTTTAGTTAGAATGATACGGTGTATAACGAGTCGCGTGATATTGGGGATGGATGTACGTTTTAGTCGTTCATTGCACAAATCGATGAACTCCATAAATAAAGAAGTTGAAAAATGTAATCACACAGAAATTCTGAAATTGAATTCAATTTGTGCACGTGTCCATATAACGTGTCGGCTCTCCTCTTATTTTAAGTTCCATTGTTATTGTCACATTAAATGGGTCCAATCAAGCGATAGTTGTTCGAATTGTTTCTAATGAAAATATCGACGGGTCTAGCGATTCAGATCAATTGACATTTCGAAAGGTAATGTGCTGAACTGACGCCAGGTTTAAACCACGATCTCTTCAAAATTTCTTACTAATATGTAGGTCCATTAACAGACTCGAGATGTAGCACAATTTCCCTTTCTTCCCTGCGGTGATAAACGTCATTTACAATTTCGCCATAGTATCTAAAAAATATATAATAATCTCCTGGAATCATATCCCCATGTATCTATTAGATATAATTCATATCTAATATTTTAGTAGTACGTATAATTTTAATTACGATTTTAATTGTAATTCCGACACAATGGTGCAGAAATATATACAAACTTCAAAGATCCTAATTTGGTTGTCCTATTTTGGCTGTTCTAATTTGATAACTTAGCAATTTTATTTTTGTTGTCTCATCGAACATTATATTGGACCTCGATCGATCAAGCTAAAATTGAAATTTCCCGGTGCCAAGAGCGTTGCATTACCGTTCCATTTAAATTGAATGCGTAATACCTTTGCAGGACTTTAAGTACTACAAACAGGATAAACATATTTTATCGCAGGGATCGCCTTGTGTATTATTTCAGGTTTAACGTCCATACCGCCGTAATATATTGCAGTCTACAAATATCGAATATTACTTTTGAATCTTTAAATACGTGTTTTAATGCATCTGAGTGGAAACGGTTTGTAGATTTTAGATACTACCATACATGCCCATCCAACGCATAAAACATCAGATTACTGAAAGAAACAACCGAACGACGTCTCGCTCGTGTAATTCCAATATTTACCGAAACCTTCTCTTCGTTCTATCGCAGAACTGTACGTTCCGGAGTGGGATTTGTTCTCTCGCGTATCTGCGTTATTGTACCGTGGAAAGCGTTCACTCTACTAAAATTTCCTGTCAACGAGAATGGGATGACAAGATACGGCGATGGTTCGAGTAATCGAAGAAAAATGTTTTCCCGTGTTGTTTACACTGTGTTGTATGTCAAGGTGCAGAGCAGTGAAAAATCACGGTACAGAATATCTTCGATCGTCATTATAAATCAAAAGTACGTGTCCTTGCCACGGCATCCATCATGCGCACCTTGAAGGATTACGCTTGTAGGTTCCGAAGTGTCGGCAGCTAGCGACTTTGTCAGTGAAATTTCTAAATTGCGAAAGTGTGCGGGACGTTTCCAAAATTCTAAGCCGCAGCCAGCGAGCAAGGATCCAAGTGAAATGTAAACAAGGCGTCAGTTTGTTTGCGGTAAACGGATTTATTGCGGCCGTGCGCCGGCGGGCGAAGGGCAGAAACGAAAAGCTGGCGCGTCACTGTTAGCTTAGGCCTCCTGGCTTGTAGGTAAGTCGAAGCAACGTATTAAGTGACGCGGTTCATGCAGCTGAGAGCTTCGACGCTTTCGACTTTGGAAACATTCCGTTCTGGCTGCCCTCCCGCCGTTCATCCGGAAACGATTACACGGACCGGGATCATTGTAAGCCCCGTCTGCGCCGCTCGCTCGCGACATTTCCAGTGATTTGAAGGATCAAGCGAGTTGATTAAAGGATAAAACTATCTTACTTCAGATTTTCTCCGGGAACTGGTTGTAACAAGCTATATAAATGCATCCGAATGTCTTACTAGCGTTCGCCTAGATTATTCATTTCATTGTGTAGCTAGTGGAAGTAATATACATTTGTTCGATCCTCCATGTTAGTTTCTCTTCGAGGTGTGTTCTCATCCAGTCTGTTCCACTTAAATCCACCAATGTCATTAATTTTACAGTTAGTCAGTAGAAGTGACATAAATCTTTTTCGTTACGTCGTTGAAGGAAGACGGAGGATAGAGACAGCGTCGAGAATAATTTCCTATTACCGCAGTAAATAAATATAAACCCAAACACAACCGTGAAGTTTGTTACAACATTGACTCGTAGAGTTTGGCGAAACTGACGGAAAGTTTGCAGCGGGATAGTTTGTGCAGAGATTGGTAGAGGTAGACTAATCGTTCTTAGCAAGATTCTGCCTTCTTGTACACCTGCCTTGTTGTTCACGCAAGTTTGCGAGTTGTCGTTTGTTTGTTTTCAAAGTGTTGCTGCTGGACTGAGCTCTGTTACAGAAGTCGAGCGTTACGGCCCCGAGAAAGAGAAATTGAAATCGAAATACAGAAATCGGGAATACGATAAATCTGCAGACTGAACGACTAAAGTGTCCAAGTCTGTTTCACAAATGACATTCGCGATAAACTTTCCTCGAAAATTGTAGGAATTCTCTCGCTCAGAAGCGAAAGAGCTAATACAGTAGTTCCCGCATTTAAGTAGCAAAATCGAGCAATGAAGGTAAGATATCAAATAACGGTGCATTTGTTCCAAGAAATATGTTTGTAATTCTACTATAACTCACGAGTAGATGTCTATTACCGCAAAATTGGCCATATTTTAACATTCTCCTTCGATACCTGACTCGAACCATTCGACGAAAACTATTCCCCGCTGTTCCAAGCATCGCGTCCAAGAAACAACGCCGAAATACGGTAACGGCGTTGAATGCTCGCCAGATCCTAATCACTGTCTGCTGTGTTGTTTCCTGATAACATTACGACAGACGCGGGCGCTCTAATTAGTCGAGGGCGTAATTCTTGTTTTCGAAACCGCAATAAGCCACGTCCTCGTCTTGGCAGTTCAGAAACTGCGCGAGGCGTGTTCGTACGTGTACTCCATTAATTAACGACTAATACGTCGCTTCGTTAGCAAATAATGGGAGTCGAGGGCTGCCGGAGCTGCAAAGCGGATGTCAAACGCAAATCGGAGCAACGGTTCGACGACTCCCTGGTTTCCACGTTAAAGTACGCAGCTGCCTCTGTTTATTAACAATTCGCGACTCTTCCCTTTTTCTTCGACCTCTTTCGCGAGAGGTCGTTGTCGCGGAAGAACAATGAGCGGTGACGAACACCGAGTCGCTAGCGGAAAGATGGCAACGACCCCGGCACAGATACCGAAGGTAGAGGGCACTCGTGGTTCGACATGAAACAGCAGTAATAGGTAAGACTCGGTTTTCCATGGGCAAAGTAATGCGCACAAGAGACTCGTCACGTAATTATAGCGGATCGTTACTTCGGTTGAGGATGGAAAGAAAAAAATGAACAGTAGATCTCGCTTCTTATAATCCTACCCTTTTAGTTTTAAGTATGTCATCGCGTCTCAAAAACGATTATTTTCACAAGACACGTCAACTATTTATTTTTAATAGCGGAGAATAAACTTTGATTAGATCTGCTCCATTTTTAGAAAATTGGTATTCAGTTGCAAGAAGCTTCCGAAACTGGAGCATCGTACTAAACAAGTCAGTCAAATCGAGTCCATCATTTTGTATGAATAAGTGTTAATAATTAATAATTGAAGTAGAATGAAAAGCTCTATCTAATCTTAACCAGGCTCTGCGAACGATCTGAATGGACAGCGAGGGCGAAAATAAAGAACGTCGAAGAAAACAAGAAACCTCGCTCTCGACCCATTAAAAAATCGCGAGCACCTTAAATCTCGAGATACATCGAGGGTGAAGATAAAACTGGCTCCGGTTTGCGCTCCATGCGAGCGAATGAAACCCACCGCGGAGAGGAATAGGTGTCCGTGAGGGCCGATCGAGCCGCCTTGCGTGATTAACGTCCGCGAGCAACGCGGACTAATTAATTGAACTGCCCCGAAAGCGAATATTAATCGCCCGTAGGAGGGCCGGCCGAAGGATCTCGATTAAAATCTTTCGAGGTGCTTTTCTTCGTGGCTGCAACGCCCGAGGGAAAACCGCCCGCTGTGAAACCGCGAACTGACAATCCGATACCGATCGTGGCCACAAAGGGTTGCTCGTATTTTTATTTTATTCGCTTCTTCCTGCAGTTCGCGAGCGGGAACTCGTCGTTGCTTATCGGGAAGAACTTTTGTTTATATTTTTATTAAAATTATGATTTGGATACGATAGAATGACATTCCTTTAACTATGTATCATATCTAAACGTAATAACAGAAGAAACGTATTTTAAAAGGATCATCATGATTAATTACTCGGGTTCGTACGACGTGTCTGACTCGTCGAGACGTGCTTTTCATGTCCGACTCCGATTTCTCACCACGTGCCTCACGCGTTGTTATACCCTGAAGGGTTGAAGAATTCGCAAACAGAAGATGATACGCGGCGCACAAACCTAACAAAGAGAGACGTTCAACCCAGCCGCGATTCGTCTTGTTCTTACAAATCGTGCGCAACCTCTCCCTATCGAACTCAGCCCGTCGAGCAATCGCGAGACGCGATCACGTGATCCGCGGTTTCTTCACCCTCTATTTTTTGCCTCCACGACGCCGAGCGAAGGTTGAAAGCGGACCAGCGTAATGGAACCGGAGATGTATCGCTCCCTCGCGAATAACGAGTTTTATATTTCTAGTCGGACCGCGGAGCCGGCAAGTTCCAGTAACAAGATTGAAGCTGGCAAGAAAGGGGTTGGAGGGGTAATTAGTTGCGTTCGAGCTATACTCTCGCAACCGATTTCGTTTTTAATTCGCTCGGCTGCGCCCCGAGCGCACGGCTAACAAGATTAAGTCTCGGAATCCGACATTTTTGCGAAGGTTAACATCGCACGCCGAAAGTTTCGCGAAAGCAGACAGACGCCGAGATAATGGCGTGGCGGTTCAAACGGTGGATGTTCGGATCTCTCGTGTTACGTTCCAAGCCTTACGACAAAAGACAAGGGAATCAAAACGAAATTTGGAAATCCAAAATTTCACAAGCTTAAATATTAACCCTTTGCACTCGAGAGGCGGGTCTCAGACACCATTAGGTTTCACGCAGCAAATCTACAATAACTAATGTTTCTTTAGGTTTAATTTCTACGTAGCTCGAAGTTTCAATAAAATGATTGTAAAGGGTAAATGTGACCTTATTCTCGAATCTAGATAGCTTAAAATTCATGGCAATAGAATGCTAAGAAACATCTCGAGTTGCTGGTAGATACCAGAAAAAAAGGCCTCAGGTGCAAAGGGTTAATCATCCTCGCGATTTTTAGCCGCGATCGCGACTGTTTCGATATCGTAACGATCAAAAGTATTTAACGACGAACAATTTGGATGAATGTGGATCAATCAATTCGGGGATAGCGATAGTCATTTCACTGTAAAATCGAATCGACTGGCGTTAGAAGCCCATATGCACGGGTTCGTCTAACAGTGGCAGCGGCAGTCTCGTTGACCCACCGTGGTTGACTTCATTAACATGTCCCTATTATTAACTGCTCCCGAAGGAGGTGTTCTCCCTAGCTAATTACAAAGAAAAGCTCGCGATCCTATCGGGTTGCGCGACACGAAGATGGTCAGAGCTCGAGCGTTGCTCGCCAAATACCATCAAAGTGAGTAATTACAGCTGGATCTCGAAAGCGAAGCTAATGCCGGCGATCGAGAGAAGGCGGACGTCATTTGTCATTTTAGTTCGTAACTAACTTGCCGCCGTGTGTACGCATAGTTACGGAAACAACGATGAGTTATTGGATAAGCAACGGAAGAGACGTAGTAATTCTCGCTTCAAAGTGATCATTTTTTACGGGAAACGCCGAGGACGCAAACATTCCCTCGGGGAGTGGTTAACACGAAAGATTAATGGTAAAGGAATACGTCAGAGTTTCTTTCATTTTTCGAAACATTATAAGAATAATAATGTTCATTTCAAGAATTCTTCCAAATTTAAAATTAATAAAAAGTAATCTTACAATCAATAAATTATTGTTTAATAAATTATTATTTCTGAAAATTTCATAATTAATAAGTGTAGGTGTACCCCACACACATACACGCAAGAAAATCAACATCCTGAAACGACGCAATAGATCAATTCTTTCACCAAATTTTCATTCGATTCTAATAAAAACTGAGGAAATGATGTAACAATTTATTTTGTACGTTGCGTTTCCTACAAGCCAGGTAAATAAATAACAGGTGTCCCGAACACAATTATCGACGTCGGAGAACGAAAGGCGTTTCGCTGATTACGAGCGTTACGTTTCCCTCGAAAGAGCAGAAGGGAGAAATTCCAGAAAGGACTCACAGCCGGCGGAAACGAGTAGAACAAAACGTCGCGGAGCAATCTGGATTCTCGTTTTTCCTGTCACGATATCGCTCATTTATACGATTCCGAGGTCCAGTCGTAATCGCAAGCAGCTCGTTAACGCGCTCCCTGAACTGGTTGAGGGATGACTTTTGCGCCGATAAAAAGCTAATAATCCCGACCTTTAATAAGCGTCGGCGTATAATTTACCCTCGGGGGCTCCCATTATTTCTCTCTCTGTTTGCTTATTCCTGACGTTGACGTGTTTTTCGAACCACTCCTCGTCGGAATGCCGCTCCTTTCCGATATTCGAGTATAGAAAATAAATTAACGCGATCTTTATTAATGTAGAAATTATTAGCGAATGTCTCAATAATAATAATAATAATAGATTTTAAGTAAAATGTACAATTATATTTCTTTCAGTATGGAAATTCGAAGGAAGCATAATATTAATATCCCAATTTTTCTTTAATGGTTTTGTTTTATATTGTATCGACTGCTTGGTAAAGTCACATCAGAATAATTCTCGCATAACGTGATTTCGAACAATGAGTAACCTATTAACTCCGTTACGCGATAGGTCGCTGTATTCGTAAAAACTGTCCTGCTATTCCTCGCAAAATTTACGGAATACCAAATTTCGCTGTGGTTCGGCCAATTATAAAGCGATCCTTTAATTTTGTTGCAGAGTGTATTTCAAACGACGCGGGCATGGAAATTGCGTATGAATGCAGACGAAACGAAGAGCAATGAACATTCTCCCATACAAGGCGGGGAAAAACGAAATCCATCAGGCATGAAGCATCCCCCACCCCGCGTACATCCATCAATCACGGTGCCTATTCACAACTTAATCATTGATTAATTATAGCAATCCAATTTCGCGCTTTATTCTTGGCTACACACGAAGCGATGGAATAAATTCCGCAACGCCCACTCGCGCCATCGTTCGTTTGCTCCCCGTCTCATTAAGCGGAATAGAGGGATAAATCACGATGAGAGGTAAATCGTCTCCGTTTGAAAGGAGCAGTGTGCATTACGCAAAAGCAGAACCTTCGGAACGGTCGCCAGCGCCGACCCTGTGAATCGAAAAAAATTGCTCCGCTCGATCATCGAGCTGCTCGGATGGATCGTTTAATATCGTAACAGGCAAACTTATTTTAACGCGTCGGACACTTCTTCTAGTCGAGTGTGAAGATGGTGTTACGTAGAAATTGAGAAAAATGTTATTGTTACAGAGATACGTGAACAAATTTTTCTGATTAAATAAGAAATATTCAAACCTCTAACAATGTTCCAAAGTGAGACATTCTTCTCTGGCTTTTACGAGCAACTCATATACTCACGAATAATCTCCCAGGTGAATCGAATTTATTATTTATACGTTATCACGTAAATGATCCTAGTTCTTTAATATCCAATTTACTATCAGAGAAAGTTTGGCTTTGAATAAATCAGAGATTTTCAACGCTAAACAAAAAACCGTCTAGTTCTTTCATTACATCTTTAGCCAGTATTAATTTCGATACGAATACTATCTTGTAACAATGTCGGATTATGACATTGGAAAATTGGGTCGCAGTACCGGCTCCAAAGTCTGCGCGATTCGTCACGCTGGTGGTCACGGTGTAACTGTTGTCCCACGAGTCTCCTGTAAGATCGGATAGCGGATACTCGAGGAACGCCCGTAGCATTAACTAACATGACTGTCAGCCCCCACGGGAACGCGAGCAAGGATTGCAGTGATATCGTTGGATCCTCGCGTGTCGTTTACGAGGGCAGCAATCGCTGATGTCATACCATCTCTTGGTAATATTCTTAAGACGCTTTCCATTGCATCTTGGATACCCGCCAGAAGCATTTCCGACAAATTTATTGAAGAATAAAAGCAAACACTGCTCAAACGTTGAAAGACGTTTACGCGATTGTAAAATTTGATATTTAATACTTGTGAAAATTTTATAGTTTTCCACATATTTTACAGGTATTTCGTTACAATTATTATACAAGATATTTGTCAAATATTCAACATTTATTCTATAAATTATTTTTACCATCGAAACTGGAAACATTCATTTCATTGCGTAACTAGAAAATTCCGCTAGGATACATTATCCAGTATGGTAAATTAGTAGATGTATTATTTGGAATAAGTGCGTTTAATGTATGGATAGAATATTTATACAAAACATTGCGTATCATAGAAAAAAATCCTGAAATACGGGCATACTTCTTAACTATCGCTTAAAATACTGGTTTCTACTGTTAACAATATCAACAAACGACAAAACTCGGCCGAAACACCTCGCACGAGCATCAATACCACCGTATTTTTTATTGAATCTAACGTTTCGTTACCCTCCTCTCAGGATGCCACAATTCCAATTGACCGTGTATACTAGAGTTCGAGCTTCGTTCAATTCTTTTCCCGGATAATTTAGTCCAATCCGTTTTCCCTTTACGAACAGTAATAATGCCGCGTTACCTTGATTCACGGCATCCAAGACGTAGGAGCGGGTAATCCTCTGCGCAGCTCGGGGTTTAAGAATCGGAATCCAATTTAAAAAGGGCTATCGGTGTTTACCAGTTTACGCGGGCATTCGTCAGTTCAAGGGGTACTTCGCTCGAGATTATCCGGTAAAACTCCATAAATATCTAAACACAATCGCGCCGGGACGTCTCTTTAAAACCGATCTCATCGCGATTTTACGTATTCTCATCTTCGACAAAGGGTATCGCAACCTTCCTGAATGTTTCCAGGTAAGAGATCCAACGTTTTATTGACGTTCCCGCAGATTGGACTGGAGACAGGTATACGGGGGATCCTTTTGTGTTAGGTATACCCTACCTAACGCCTCTCGCTGAGGTTTCTATTCGCCGTACCGTCACTCGGCATCTGCGCCCCTCTGTATTACTTTATCGCGATATCCATTGTCTTAATCCGACGGAACGACACTCGGTCCATCGTAGATTCTACTCCTGTCTGCTAGACAGACCGCAACCATTCATCCGGTGGCGGTAAATAAAGTCTGAAGGTACTTTTCACGGTTGGGCGTCGTATAATCTTCGTTTATGTGTAGATCAGTGTTTTAAGATTGAAAATCTTTTTATTTTCGAACAGCAGAAATTCACGTCCCGTTATATGGTGAAAAATGCTGCGAGGCGATGAAAGGGGTGGGTAGTAACAGAATAAATATGTCCCGTTACACAGCTAATTCTTAGATATTTTTCTATATTTTAATATACATCGATAGGACCAACTAAATATTAATTTCTGACAATAGTTAAATTAATTATTAAGAATACTTATTATTTAAACAATGACGAGGAATATGATTTTGCTGTGATATTGTGTGAAAGGATGGACAACATCTTTCCGAATCCCATTAAAAAGGCTAAGACAGAAAGAGCTAAAGGAAGATTTAGCCTCTCTAAAAAGGACATTTCGCAGAATCCACTAAATAATCCGGAACGAAATGGACCAAAAGTGCCGCTTTCACGGACGATAATTTACGCCGAAAATCGACTGGTACCTTTAATTAGCGTACAACAAAGATTCGTAGCGATATTCATGCGCAGATTTACGAGAAAGGGTCGCGCTTAGAACGTGATAATGATCCCGCGCGCGAACATAGTGGTTAAGCTGGTATAATGGTCTCTTAAACTGGACTAAGCAGTTCCCATCTAATACTGCAAACACACGAAATGACATTATAATCCCTTTTAACGATAAGATTATTAGTTGTAAGTGAAAGCTGGCGACGTCTCACCGCAATCGCAGACTGTTAGAAAAGTTTCGAACTCGCCTCGACGGCACTTTGCGATTGCCAACTTTGCGCTCAAGCAGTTTCGCAACAGATTCCGAGCAATTGATGCTGTGTTGTGTCGCGAGAATTGTCTCTGTTTTGGTGCCGTAATATTCCTAATCGAACTAATAAATAAGTGTTTCTGATTTCAATACCAAACTGTTGTAATAACTTGTAACCTGTATCTTGTAACGTAACACAGCGTAAACTAATTAGTAGCTTATTTAAAAAACTCGTTTGGACGATGACAAATTTATTCGCATATGATTATCGTATTGAATTATTCAAATTATGTGTGTGGTCCGTTCCGCATGGAAACTAATACGGATGACGAAAATAAAAGTTGAACAAAATAAAATAATTCATGAAATAAATAAGGATAAATGACTTTGTTCAAGATTTATTATTCTTACGTTCAATAAACAACTTAGGAACGTATGTTGCCACGCCAGGATGTGAGCACTGCTTGATGAAGCAATTAAATCACCTGATTAATAGCCACAACGCCGACATGAAGAAACATGGTAGCAATAAATACATGCGGTATTATTCCATTAATCAACGTGATCGTTCGCATATGACGACATAGGATTGAAAGCAACCGAGGTGCACATGTGGCCCTCAGTGATTTGAATATCTCCTCATCGGTTAAGTTAGATAATCAACGCCTTCGACTGCTTTTCAAGCTAACACCGGCAGACACGTACACGTACGTAATTGTGAGGCTGCGTCATTTTATGTGTTATCTCAATGAGAAGCAATCAAGAAGAACTGCATTCAAATTAGATAGGGCAGAAGAATTTTGTAGTAACTACCTACAACGATCTGAACAAAATAATATTATTTAACCGAAAGCCAACGACTTTCTTAATTTTTTTGCAATATAACTTTGGTAAATTAGAGGATAGTTCTTTGGAAATATACTCGCTAATTAAATGAATGAATTTTTTAAAATAAAATTCTCTTCGATCACTCTTTCCTATTAATTTCCGTGTTCCCAGAAATATCACGAGTTTCGTTCGAAAAATTATCCGATTTCTTCCAGGTTTCGTTGAAATCGGTGTCTCGGAGTTCGCAATGCTCCCTCGCGGGAAACAGCAGGGTTAAGCTTTCAAACTTTCAGATAGTGTGAACGAGAAAATCCCCTCGAAAGACAGTATAATTGAATCGCTGCACGATCGAAAGCATCTGGAAACAGAGGCGGAAAATAAGAATCGGTCGCACGAATTACACGGCGAAAACTTTGCAGAACGTGCAACAAGACCTGTACAATACGTTCCACCGGCGCGCCGGCGGCGATGACACGTTCATTTCGCTCCGCGGTATAGGAGCATCGATACAACCTGGATAAATCGACGTAGACGCTAAACAATGAGTCGCACGAGTCTTGCGCTCGAGGACGACAGTTGGTAAAGTTTATCGCGTGCAATATGCGCGACGGGCTTGGATAAACCGGAGCATTTTCAGGGGAATTGCACAAAATCGAGGGTACAAAGTGAATTTAGCGATCGACGAGAGTAAATGGAAGCTATGTTACTATGAGTCTGTTAAATAGCTTGATTTACTTACGAATGTTCGATAGATATAAAGAGTTACAGGAGTCGTAACTATCGAAACGTACGTAAGAAGTTAGAGTTTAATTATGTGACGCTAAACAAGCGCCATGTAAGTATTAACCGATCGATAAGGTGCAGTACTCTGTCAGTAGAGCAGAATACTTCGTTGATAAGGTAGAATACTCTGTCCGTAAATTAGATTACTCTGTTTTCAACCATCGATAATGTAGAACACTCGGACGATGAACGTAGATAAAAAAAATAATGACGTATACATATGCAATTGTATCGTTACGAAATAACGTAGGCCCTATATCAAGGTGAATCCTACTACGGACAAATACAAAGAAAACAAAATACTCAGAAACCTATTTCTCTAATAATTTAATCCGCATTTAAAGGTAAATCGTCTACATAAAAAGCGATACTGTCCCAGTTCCAAGGCAAGACATAGTTTTCGAAGCGAGAGCCTCTACTTTGACCGATGAAGCATCACACGGACAAAGGATGGATTACCCCATTGGTAAAGCGGAGCATCCACAGTCGGTAAGGCTCGACAATAGAAAAACTTGTTCGATAACCTAGATAAATAAATCCAGAAACAATGATCCGTCCTAGTACACCCGAGGACTGGAAACGATGAAGTTTATAGCGTGCGATACGCGTCTCCAACTTAAGTAAGCCGGAACCGTTTCACGGAAACGGCACAAAGACGCAAGTGCAAAGTGAATCGCGCGTCTAACGAGGGCAAACGCAAGCTGCGGGGCACAACGAGGCCGTGACGAGTCCCGATCGCTAAGAGGGGAATATCTTTTATTAAAATAATAAAGGAATTTCATTAAACTAGACGTCGCCGGAACGAGGAGGTAACACGAAGGAAGTGGATAGTTGCGAAAGAACGGGGAAGGAAGATCGAGAGGAAAAAGGAATATGACACGGTAGCTGTTGGAAGCCAGAAAAACTCGCCGAGTATCTTCCACCCTACAGCCCCTTAACCCACCCCCGTGCGTGATTTTTCTCGTTCCTCTTCGTTTCCTTTTTTTTTTCCTTCCGACTAACGATATCCGGCGCGTTTAATCCTGCTGACGCGGATTAACGAGGATTCTTGACCGTTGTGCATCAATGCCCACTTTGTTCTATGGTAAATTAATGGATGTCGCGCTCGGAATTCTTTCATCCGAGTCACGGAGTACGTGTTAACGTTGTTGTTACACGTCAGCCGGCCCGCCCTCATCTATCAAAGAAAAAAAGTCACCGTCGCTGACGAACGTTTCCCTCCGTTCTTCTTTTTATTTTTTATTTTCTTTCTAAACAGTCATGCAACACCTTTTTGCGTCCGAAGCCGTGCACAGCGAAATATGAATGCCTCGAACGCGCCCGGGATTAATTCGAAAGATGACGGTTTGTTAAAAACGTCCGTCGTACGGTGACTTTTTCCCCGGCACGGTAATCTTTTCTAAAGCTTTCGCCGTGCTGCTGTTCCATGGTTCAACGCGGAATTAATAGCTGTGGATTCATTAAGACCACGGTTACCGTTTCAATTCGGATGATTTGTATGCAATGAACGAAAATGGATTGACAGCGGAAAGCTGGGTTAGATCGAGCTTTAGGATTCGGGCTTTAACCCATTTACGAGTAAGAATTTTTGGGGAATACTCACCGATTAGGAGTAAGCTTTATTCGATACGTTAAAATACATTTCATTGCTTATGTATAGCTTTGGTTACAAGTTTTTGTTACGTATCGTATTTATTTAATAATTACACTGTGCGTATTTTATAATATTCTTCCATTTTTCGACGAAAACAGAATCTAACAATTTTTCGTATTATCATTCGATAGAATATTTAAAAAGCAAAATGTAATGTGTCAAATAAATGCTTCCTTTTGGAATGTTGATAAAAGAAACATATGGATTGCTTCTAAAACTATATCTGTTCTTTCGCAATATCAGGAACGAATTTCAGTTCGGATTATCAACCAGTACCAGGAAATACGAGACTTCCGTAACACTGGGTACACTCTAATCCGCTGGCAACCGATTCACCCCCTGTCTGCCGCTCATTTACACCGCGGCACGGGGTAATTCTATACGAAATCCGAGGAAAACGAAGTAACCCCATTAAACGTTCGTTGCTCGTCAAGTGGCGAACAGTTTAATCGGATAATCGGGACGCTCGAAGAATCCACTCGCAGCGAAATATCGCCGTACGAACTTCATCCGACGTGTCCGTCCCGTTGGCCCCCGGAATCACCACGAGGGGATACAGCGACGTCGTCATTACGAATGGAACTCCGTTCCGCTGCGGGCCGACACAGCGCACGGTCAAACTTCTCTACCTCGTTGAAAGCGTGTAACTGTTAACCGAACCCAGGGGATTACCGGTAATCTGCGGTAAGCTGAGGTACGCGAACAGGTACGGGCAACCTGTTTCGGATATTGTTACGAGTAGCCGGCAGCCATTCCCTCGAATCGTTCGAACTCGAGACAATTCACCCTTGCTACCACTCCGTCCACCCACACGCAGTCAGTCACGAAGGTATTGGAGCGATATCGAATCAGAAGTTTCGTGGCTGAAAAGTGTTACACGTATTATGGTTCACGAGATCATTCTATTCTTGCGCCGAGACACATAACCACGATATAAGAATTAAATCATAGTTACTACTATCCGAGGGCAAAAGATTTTAAAGCTGGAAGAAGAAGATACATATATGCTAAATGTAAACGCAACTTTATTTTTTTCTTCCATACTATTGTCCAGAAAGTTCGTGTCAGATTTGAAGAAAAATTCAGAGACACAAAAAGAATCCCACAATTGAATTAAAGAATTTTGGTTGACTTTAGAATACCTTGATCAACAAAAATATCAAAAAATCCATTTCTTGATCCAGACTACCCCCTTGAGATCCATCTTCTCTATTTCCTTTTCCCTAAAATTTCTCCCTCCCCGACCCCGAGTCAACTTCGGCGCGAAATTGCCAATGGCCGCTACGAGGTGCCGAGAAAGCACGATACAGGAACGATAGTAGTCACGGGTGGGAATTAACGGCAACTTGCAAAACGTCCGGAATCGCCTGGAGAAAATCGAAGGGTTAGTTCGCAGTAGGTAACGGCGGCCGGTTATTGCATTTAATATGCTAAAACACACCGCTGCCGGGAGCATGGGTATTTCCCCGCAGCCGAGATGCTCGATGCCGGCTGATTACTGAAATGCGAGGTTGCGCCAGGCGTTTCGAGATATATCGCGGTATCGCGTTTATTGATTAAGCCGAGGAACCGCGGTTTTCCATCCCCCTTTCGAGAACTTCCCGTTTCGACGAATAAATCTAACTTACCGTTCGTGAAACAGCTTCGAGGCAAATTTTTGCACAACTTCGCTCTCCCCCTCAATAAGCGAAATGGAATTCTGGGACCGAATCGAATCGCGACCGTCGGTTGGATCGATCGCACCCTGGGAACCAATTACGGTTAAACAACAGTAACGAATGGAATCGGTGCTCGATTTGTTTTTGGAGAGATATTCGACTCCGTGTATCGAATATTGCTGATTAATATAATATATTATCCGACGTGGGAATTGTTCGAGTCTCCAAGAGAACCTCATGAACAGGCAGCGGCAATCCCTTTGACGCTGGTCTGTTAATGAGATCGGAATAGGCAGATGTAATTAAGATTTAATGTAATCGCATTCGTTGTACCGTTAGAAAATCAGCTTCGACGGGCTTATTAAACGTGCTTGTTAAAATCGACCGCGCGTGGTTAATTTTGTCTGTGAATTCTCTACGATCGCACAAAACCCTGAAACCGATGTTTAATGAAAGTGGTAATTGTTTCGATGAAGATTGAAAACCAACAAGTGTTTAGCATTTCTGTTTCTCGAGAAGACGAATGAAGAAATAATTCTTTATTTCTAAGTAACGAATAGATAAATTAATTGTGGAGTTACTTAGATAAGCATGATTTAAATAGATAATGTGTTTAGTATTTAGAATTGAAAATTTGTACTACTTTTAGAAAATTTATACTATAAATAAAATATTATCCATCTTTACTTAGTACCAAAGAAAGTTACATGCCGCTGCTTAAGAATCTTAAGATTGCCACAACTTTGGAAGTAGTGAAAGTAGGTCCTGTCGTAAGGCACATTTTACTCAAAGTAACTTACCCGACAAACTGTCAAAGTTATTTATACTCGTCATGAAACGCCCCGTATATTAATGAATTTAGGGCCACTCCCGTTGATTATCACCGAGCGAATACGTACATAAATTTAACATTTTACGAAATTAACTGCCAAGGTAAAAAATAACAGTAAAAGTAACAACCCTTATCATTCGTCCAATCGTCCCTCTATTACACTACGGGGAGATACGGTATACCTAATTCAAAACTACGCGCAGAAGTTCATGGGCACTAGACGTGAACGCGGTTTATTAAGAATTTTTCTTAATGCTTAATAACTCTCCAGGGATGAATACTTGCAGCTAGGGGCATAATGAAAAGTTTAAATGACGTACTAAATCGTGACTGAAATTACGACGAAGTAAGCGGCTGTATTTGATTCTCTTTTATGAAACTCGAATCGAAATTCACAGAAATTCCACATATATTCCTTGGATAAATTGAAGAACCTCTTTATTTATAGCGGTAGCACTTCAAAGCCAATCGTGTCGATGCGTTTAAGATTCTTCAACACTGGAGTCATGCGCGTACCTTAAATAATTGGTACTATACCAGCATCAACGAATGTCTGCTTGTAGGGTTCGATATAATAGAAGTTAAGGATTTTGAATGATTTTGAATTGTTGCCACAGCTTGAAAAAGCATAACGGGGAAAATCGTTCTATAAAATTTTAAAGCTGGGGATCAGAACGTGAAAGTGCTCGTTTACCCATCGTTGCGTTGCTATTTTTCACAAAATTGGAGAACTTTGAATTTTACCATTTTTCAGGGGGTTATAAAGTGGTCTTTTAATCTCGTTGCGGAGTGTAGTTGGATTACTGGCTAAACTCGCGATATTGACAAATCGAAGTGGATTCACTTGTTACATGTGTATTGCAGTTTTGCGGAACGATGCCCTCCAGGTCTGTACGGGGCGTGATCAAAATAGTCGTGTAATTTTTAAATTCCCTAGAATATGTTTCATTAGAAACAGAGAATCATATCTTTCTGTCTTAATTTTCTAGAATACTTAATAACATATTACAGATAATAACGATATCATAGGTATACCTAATGCTATCGCATAAAATATGAGGTGTTCGATTCAGGTTAGATTCTTCGATAGCTACGCAATTATTTTAAGAAGTTTGATCATTGCATAATTCAGAAGGCACTATAAAATACGACGTTAAAAATGATTTAAATTACCTATTTTTCTTGTCATTGATTCGAAGGTCCTTTCATGATGTTTTGATCTAAATTTATTTTGATATTTGTGATAATAATTAAGTAGTAGAAATTAGCATTGAATTTAATTAAACGCTCTGAACTCATTTTTAAGAACTGTACTATTGATAATATTATTATTTTACATGCCGAGGTTAAGGAATACAACAGGAATATGCACAGTATCGATTTCACGGGGTATTCTGATGGATAATTATTTAACGATGAACTCTCGATTTAATTCAGCAAATAAACTTTCTCTATCATTAATTAATTCAGAAGTGAAAAGACTCACAACGTATTTTTCAGCAAATTGAATGAATGCAATTGGGCCATGTGTGTTTTCATTTTTATTTATATTCGATTGAACTATTTACCAAAACTCTTTAGAGGAACAAATCCATACAGTTTCACGCGAACAAAAGTTTCACGAACTTTTTGACCGCAACACGTATTTTGCATTTTCGTGATCACTCGCAAAATCCGTCGCGAATTATGTGAATCACGAAACGTTCTAATCTGAGGTAGGAGATGGGGGGGGGGAGGGAATGTTATAATTGTGCCGTGCGTAATGAATTAAATGCGTAATGAATACAATAATACCGGATACATCTCGATTCCTGACAGAGACGAATGTCGAAACGGCCATTTGTAACGAACGTTGGGAGGAACGACGTCCACGTGTAATTCGAGTAATTCACATAATTTGACAAATGTTTTGACGGCCACGTCGCAAGTTAATCGAGTGCGTGGTAAATTACAGAAACGTTTGACAAACGATTGTACATTAAACGTTCGTGGCGCCATATTATGTTTAGTTAGTTGAGTGTTTCCATCACTGGTTTGTTATTCGTTTGATATTCGTATGTGTTAGTTATTAATCGCGTTAATTTGTAATAAGTAGAAAATTTCTGTGCACTTTCGTGGTGATACTACACGAAGCATTTATTTCAATTTATTTGCTTTAAATGTAATTGAAAAGATTAAAGTTAATTAAATTCCTGGATCAATAGATGCAGTTTTATATGGCAAAAAACACTGTACAGGACCTGAACGAATGGAACATTAATTATGTATTCGTTGACTTAATGCGTCGAATTTATCCTCCATGTGAATAGCTATTTTGGAGTATGGATCTCTTCAAACCAGTATCGATTTAAAACTGGCGTTCGTTCATTTTGTAACTTTTGAAAAGAACCGAATTTTATGCCGCGTTTATTTATGTCTATAGCAATAATCAAAGTACTAATTAATACTGGAAAGTACCAATTAATATCTTTAAAGCCTTTACTGCCTGTGACATGTTATTAATTATCCTACAAAATTAACATAAAAATGTATCCTTCTCGACAGCTAATAAAATACAATCTAGACACGTTATGCTTTTATTTCAGGAAGAACGCTCTTCGCGATACGAGTTCGCGATAGTTCAAAATTCATATTTTGACCCAGTGTTGACCTAAGCTACAAGTTTCATGGATGAGGCAGCAACATGCTGGGGCATAATATTGTTCCTTATCGAACAAAGTAACACGCTCTCGGGAGGGTAAGTACGCTAATTCGTGACATGAGAAATTTTAATGGTTCACTCCACTCACGATCATATTCAAATGAAGAGCTTTCTATATGGTACGCATGGCGTTCGATAAACAGAACACGCCATGTCACTTGATCACCCACTCGCGTTCTATACTTCCAGAATAGCTCATTACTCTAAAAAAAAAACTTACATCGAACAATTACGCCGACAAAGTCGCTTTTCCTATATACCGACTGGAATGTTTTCTTATGGAAATCATGTAGAAATCTATTAAACAAAATCCCTCCACTACGTCCTAAATAACTCACGTGGAAATGCATTGTGGATCTAGAAACTAAGAGCTACCGATTTGCTCACTCCAATCGCGAGTCTAACCTTGCATGAGCTTTCATTAGCACTTGTATCCTTAGGGGAAATTTATGTACCTTCTGCTAACGCGTAAAGACTACTATAGCACGCATAAAGCAGTTTAAACACTCCTAATACAGGCGGAGGAGAAACCTGTTCAATTAGCGAACTGTGGAATGTTGCTTGACGTTTGAATCGCGTTAGAATTTTTAGCGATCAACTTAAATGTAATAAAGATTTTTCAGCTTAGAGGTCAACAGTTTGACATAGAAATTTTTCAACGAAAGAATGAATAAAACAGAAATATAATTACATAATTACTCACGCAACTGAACCGGGCTGTAACCTTGAATCGGTTGGAGAAGGTAAAAGGAATATCAGGGAGTATTCAATTTTTCTTGTTGTAGAAAATATTTAACAAGATATGTAGTCCACCTTTATTCGATACTATGGATAATTAGCAAGTATTAATAATGTTTGCTTCGAATTGTTTTTGCTTGTGTAAATATTTGAAATCAGAATTAATAAAATTTAGTTCTAAAACATAATTACATTTATTTCCATTTTACGTTCATTAAATGCCCGATGAATTATAGACGGAGTTGTACGCTATTACTTTACTCGTGAAGGGAGCTATTAAAACGCGAGCCCAGTGGTTTTATTATCAGATAAGAATCAGGGACAAGATTAAAGATACTTGGCTAGCTATTAAAATGAATTTGCGCAGAAATAAACTGACCAAATTTGTGAATTATTAAGGATCGAACTTAACGCGATTCTTTTATAGCAATGCCTGTCATATTTGTTATTGGGCCATCAGATATTGCTTCCCCTGATTAAATAATGTAACAAAGAAACTTAACGAATTCTTAATTATTTCATCTTCAGTTCCTCTATACCCACCACCAAATCGTTCCTCTTCTAATTTTGTTTAACTTTTTCCATTTTCAATTTCTTGTCGCTCTTGTCAAAACTCTCCCCTCTACCAATCATCTTTTTATATTTCCAGTAGGCGTACGCCCATTATATGTTAATTCCTTCCTCAACCATTTCGTTTATTTCTAATTCTCTATTTCTGTTTCCTCAATAAAGTATCGGGACGTCCCGCCCATGTTAATTATTCACAGGTCAGCGTTCCCTCTCGGTTGCACGAGCTAAAGCTCCACGTGGCCATCCCCTACTCCTCGGATCGAGCACATGCGAAGCGAGCCAGAGTGTTCCGAAAAGATACGGAAATCGAGGGATTGAAATGACAACGCGACCCTAACGCATTAGGGTGAAATTAAGTAACGAGTACAGGAAAACGCACGAGCGGGTCCCTAATTTCTTTTACCTCGTTATCAATCCACCCCGATCAACGACAACGACTAATTTCGCCGGTCTCGCGGCTAGATTTCAGATTAAAACGTTTCAAATGCCGCGTGCGCGGGAAACAAAACACAGTCTGCGTCACTTTGCGGCTTTCCTCGATTCTCAGTTCTGGAACAACTTTACCCGTGTTTCCATTAAGTCGTACACCGACGTCGAAGGGGGGAAAAGTTGTGTGGGAAGGTGGACGGGGTCGCGTGCAAATTATCGTCTTCGTCGAGGACGTGCGAGAGGTTCTCCCCGCTGTTCAGCGCTCCTGCCTTCCGTCCTTCGTGGAATGACAAATGGCCACCCATTAGGCCGATTTCGTGGCCATTCCGCGGTTCTTCTGCTTCCGAGAGTCGCACGCAAAAAATTAATTACCATCGGTATTCGTCGCGCGATGCCAGAATCGCCGGTTTCGAGTGTCGTCGGCTCTTGGTCTGCTCGGACGCGTGGAATAGTCCTAGTGATAATATAGATAGAGTAGGCAACCCACGAACGCGACTCACAGATAGAAAGAGAAACGAGATAAAGTTTTAAACCCATCTCTCTTCCTCTTTCTCAGCGATCCGATGCCGTTGGAAAAGTAGTATACCTCTTTCTCTTTCATTCTCGTAGACACACGGAAACGAAAAGAAAAGAATAATAAAATAAATGTTCAAGACAACATAGCGTAACGTGTATAATCACCTCAATGACAATGCTACCTAATCATTTCTTTCCGTTTGATATTCAGAATTCCCATTCGTTGAATGGACAGCACGGAAAAGTTCCACGCGCAAAGCGTAAATACCGCACTTCGCGAGGGAAGAACCGAAGCTACCTCGCAGCTATATTTCCCCATCCAGGCAGCTCTAATGATCAGCCAATGGCAAAGTAACCACAGGTACATTTTCGCCCCTCGGTTCCCAAAATTAGACGTCAATGGAGGCGCGGAGTACCGCGCGGTTTTACGAAGGACAACCGTTTCGAATGGTAGCTTCAGTTGCATTTACCGCGCAGTGGCCGTGCAAAGGCTACAATCTGAAAGAGGCTATCTGTGAAAATTGCGGAAAAATATCGTACGATGATACTCGCTCGACGTGAAACGAAAATTGAACGAACGGGAACCTTTTCGCCCCCAAAGAAGCGAGCAATGGTAACGCGAGCATGTGAAGCGAGTGCCACGAACGCGTTTCGATCAGAGAGTTACAAGCTGTGGATAAATTAGAATAGAATTTAGACGTATGTTATCGCTGTTGGATCTTTACAATCACCATAAATTTGAAACCGAGTTATTACCGGTCATAAATTACGAAGCTATAAGCGTTCTTAGAGGTAACGAAATTAAGAGAAACTGGTATTTATCCGAGGTGTTTGAGAACGAATCACAGCTTGAGACTGCCTGCGCGAATAGGGTCCTTGTTGATCGTAAAAAAGGCCTCAGCTATCGTTCTCGATGCCTTAATTTACAGTGTCGTATAGTGTAACGAGTACTTATAACTCACTGGACATATATTTTATGTCTCATTACATTTATATTTTTGTAACTAACGAGCAGCTTCTGTTCTCATACGTTGTATAAATATCGCACCTTATGTACCTTTGTTATGAAAAATATTCCTCTTAATATTTTTATTAATATCACATTTTTTAATCTACTATTGTGTCTCCCCAAAAATAACATGAAGCCCCTTTTAGAAAACCCCTAATAAATCCATTGTTCCCGTTAAAAAAAAGTCAATCCTCCACTTTTTTTTCTAAATTCGGTGCGAGACCAGGCAACAATTTAAAAAAAAAAAAAAAATGTTGATCACAGAACGGAATACCGTTGTGCCTTCCGATATCGCGATGGCCGTACACGCTGCAGATACTCAGATAATCGACGAGCACCACGGCCATTAATTATTGCAGTCGCGATACGAAAAACCGAAACATCGCGGAGTTTCGTAAAATATTGCCAAGTCGGATATTGCTGACGTCCTCGTACGCGAACGAACGTAAAAAACTATTAATTAAAGTGCAGCGCGTATCCGCGAAAAACCGTCAACGTCCTGTCTTTCGTCCCTGCCAGCACCTGTTGAAACAAACGTTGAACAGACTCGAGCGAAACACGATGGACAGCATTCGGTCACACGCTCGCGGAGCGGTTTTGTCAACTAAAACAGCCAATTACGATCGTAGTTGATTGCTTTCAAATGTAATCGAAAGGATGTTGTATTGACTTACTTCAGGCGGTACAAAAATCTTCTCTTCTTTTCCCGCCCTTGGCCACGTATGTGGACGTTTAGTTTGTCATGATTATAATACTGTCAATAATAAAAGAAAGATATTACGTTGCACATGTATATACAATTGTCCATTTAAAAGCAGAGACTTAAAATAACCATAAATCAATTTATTTCCGAAATTATTATTATTTGTATTAGAATATCAATAATAAAATGCGCAACAAAATTTTTGTTCAAGAGGCCTCTCTTTTTAGATGTTTTCACTAAAATGTATCCGTAATCCCATAAGTCCCTGGGACAATGTGTTTTCCGAGAATTTAAAAAAAGAAACGCGAATGCCAGAACAGTATTAATAAATAGGAAACTTTGACAACGAAGTTTCGAAAGTTGCGATGTCTGTACCACATTATTTGCCGACTGATAGCCCAGTTCCAAGGCAAGCTAAAGTTTGCTATTAAAATTCCAATTTTTTGTTCGCTTGCCCAGCGCTCCGGGAATTTCTTTTCCTTTGTCATTCGACCATACATTCAGAGGAGGCACAGAGCAGCGGTTTAATTAAACTAGTTTAACTGTCATTTCATTCCTTCAAGTCAGGTTTCCACGCAGCGCGCCTGAATCGATAAGGAGACTTCACCTCTACATTCTTATTACCTGTACGTGCGGATTCTGGGTTTTAATATTAATTTCGCGGGACAAAGGAATGCTAACTCCATTACGCTCGACAACCAGCCAAGTACTTTGGCTGCATTAGGAATTCTCATCCGACTTCAGAGTTTCCTACTTAGAGTGCAGCATCCGAACCGAGTTCAATTCTCTATTAAAATACCAATAACATCGAAGCAGTATTATAAAGGATTTTCCAATAGTGACTTTAAAATTTTCTTTGCTAGCGAAACAAAAATCGTATGGAATATACATACGACTTTTTATTTTAAATGGAGAGTAAATGTGATCATAATTAAACGTAAAAAAGATAAGCATTATTGATTTCAAGAAATATTTTAATATTAAAGAATACTTTTCTACTAATGTTTTTATACGTATTTTATTTCCCACTTGTACAACTAGTCTTTTTTAGACTGGTCAACAATTACTATATTTCGATGGAGCGAAGATAAAATTCATCGGTGCTTATCAAGCCGATTTCAAGTGTAAAACAACGTTTAAATAAAAGATTGCAGACAATTACTTTGTACTCGAAACTGAAGTGTGAGTATTGTGTAACGTACTTTAATGGTAGAACTCTTGGTGAAGGGAATGAAACGTGTTAGCGATTTGAAATATTGTACATATGCGAGGGGAAAACCTGCACTGTAGATTCGAAAATCTCTCGAAGAACCATCCTTTTATACACTAGTACTTTACTGAATATAAGTGTATTACTCTCAATTACTACATCTGTTATTAGATTTTAAAATAAAAGGTTTTCGTGAAAGATAACGTCGATTAAGTTCTTATTAAAATCAATGTCTTCAACTTCCTCTCAGGAAACCTTTCATTACTTAATATAATTTTTATTATCATTGTAAATGCATGTGGTGTAACTGCAGCAAATATCTCGAATATCGTATAATACCATAAATTTTGAATACCAGATGGAAACAAGAGACGAGAACTTAATACTCTGACAATGAATGGAATCAATACATAGGAATAAAATATTATATTCGCCATGTTGACAGTTGAAGTTCCAATAAAATGCGCGGAACATGCAGAAAGATAAAAGGCGTAGCTTGCCATTGTTCGCGAGTACGAATTCAAAAATGTATTTCTAGTTTGTTAGTTCTGACAGTAAGCCCATCGATGCACGACATTCGATGAAATTGTACAAAAATTGGAACGATGAGTGAAGTGCGTCAAGCACGGCCACGGTTTCATCATTTTTTCTAGCAAAACAATATTTGACAGTTCGCGGATGATTGTTAATTACGTTTGTTCTGTGCTCAGCTTCTTATAAAACAGAAAATTCAGCAGCGCATTTGACGCGTCAACGCAACAGTTACTTAACGAATTAGTTACAAATTTTAAATGACTGAATCTTATACATTTTACGTGTCAGTTTTTAAAAATTTCGGATGCTAAATATCACGAATCCAATCGTGACAATTATAGAAACCAATTTCTATACCACACCATAGAAATTAGCTTATAAGAGCTGTATGTTACTTCCAACAAAAGAGTTTTATAAAACCCACGAGGGAATTGCAAACAAGTTTTCAACGCCTATGCTTCTCCTAAAATAAAATTCATCACACACCACCCACGCGTTACTTCTCCCAATAATTTCACCTAAAAAAATCTACAAATCCGCGTATCTCGGTCCGTTTCGGTATTCACCGTAAATAATAACAACCGTGTACAACTTACTTGGCTTATCCAGATCAGATAACTTCACCTGCGAATACACCGAGGCAATCCCCAGCACGAACACCGTGGTCGTAGTCGCGACACTCAACTGGCACCTCCACAACATTTTGTCTCCCTTTCTCACACTGCACACACTGTCTAACCTCTCAACGTTGCCTGGAACGACCCGACACCCCCCCGCCGTTTCAGCGGTTACCTAGACTCACGACCGTCGCGTACCGGCACTAATTGCAACCGGTGATGCTGTTACCGATGCAGTCGGTGTTGTTGTTATTGCCGATGTGCCTGCCGTTCCCTGTACTGCAATGCGCCGTCGTCGACATCGTTTCGCCGTCTCCGTGGCCACCTCGGCGATATCGCTGTTTCGAGAACGACCGCCCGCTGCTACCTGATCGCCTTAACTGCTCCTAGACGATTCAGCGATAATCGTCCCCAAGGCTGGTCCCGCGGCCTTCTTCGTTCGGTGCTCCGATCCCGGCGTCGATCGTCGAGTTCCTCCCGGGGCAACTCCTGATTGCGACGTCAGGTGAGAGGACCGTCGACTGTGTCTCAATTAATCCCGTTACGCGTGATTAATCTTGAAAGAAAGGCCTTTCAACGATGGACGATAGATTCCCGACGAGTCCTCTCCAATTAGAGGTTCGATCGTTTAAGAAAATTGTGCGAGATAGGCAGTGATACACTTCGCAACTCTAGGTCTCGGGGATGACTGTAGCTGGTCTCCTTCGAGTCCAACAGCGATGAACACAGATTTAGGATAATAGATCTTGAAGACGGCAGTGAGGCATTGGATTACGGAAGTACGAGGCCGATCGAACGATGCATCAGAACGCAAACTTCTTAACAGTGTCGCTGGCGAACCGTACTCCGAATTGGGCTACGTGTCGAGTATCCGATATCTCTAGGCGGCAAACGTGCGCCTTCTTGGGGTAGCCGTTGCTCCAGTTCGTGTCTAACTCGGTCACAATTAACAGCCAGGACACGGCCACGGTTCACTGCACCGCTAGCTCCAAATGAACTTGGTCTGGCCCTAGCCGACGACTCGCTACTCGCGCCGCTCCTCCAGGGGAGCATCCACCGAAGGACACGCGGAAGGATCATCCGCAGAGACCACTGGCCGCGGTAATTAAATTCTCGCGTGTCGACGTTGATCTGCCGACGAAATTAGGCCCACGGGGCGACGGTATCCTAATTAATAATTATTTCCCGGCCAACCACCGAGCTGCATCCACTTCACGGTAAATTATTCAACGACACGGAACTCCACTCTTTTTCTCACTGAGTCGGGGTGAGATGGTTCGATTGCACTCGCGTGCACCAAGCCCGCAAGCACGTGTGTGGCCGTCGCCGGGATCCACGGAGTCACGCGCGATCGAACGATTGTCTTCTGCGATCGACGAAGACGCGCACGCTTTGTCAGGTGTATTCACTGTAAAATGATTCACATTTCCCCGAAAGAGGAGGATCCTCTATCATTTCAGCCGGCACTCGTGATCGATGGCGACACGACGGATCATCGATCGTCGATCGGGGATGATTACGTTGACGGATGACAGGTAGCCAGTCGTGGATATCTCTGGTCGATTTTAATTCATAGATCACTCGGAGCACCGTGATTACGATCGAAAGCAAACCGACAACAAACCCCCCACATAATAAAGCCACGTCGAGCCCTGACCCGTGGCGGCTCGGTACTGAAACCATTCAGTACCGCGAAGAACCGCCGCGGGTCGCTTCGGCTATCTTCGCTCAAAGTCGGTCCACATCGGGCACGCTCGCTTAAACTATCTCTGTCCGGCGCAGAGTTAGGTTCTCGTCGCTGGATCCGGCGTCTCTACCCTTGCTTTCTATCTGTTTTCCACCCGGTGCGAGCCCGGTCTCTTTCTCTCGCTTCCTCCGCCACGCACACCGCGCGGAGATCACTATGATTTACTGGCGCGGCTAATGAGTCGCTATAATCGTTGCGGCGCAGGCACTGTGCGTGCACCGAGGATTTTCAAAGGATCGACGAGCCGCGAGCCGACAGCAGCTCTCGGACATCGCCGGGGGATACTGCGGACATTACTGTTTTAACCCTTTGCGCTCCGATGTCGACGCGAGGGTTGACATAAAACTGCTGAATTCAGAAAATCTGGATCGCGAAGGGTTAATAAAGGTGTCGGCGTAATTTTTGGGTTGGGGGCGTAGGGCTGGGGATCATCTTAGGATTCAAAATGTCAAAATGATTAATATAAAATATTTGATGAAACAAAAAGTCCATTCACTAAGTGGTACAACTTTTATTCGATATTTAGGAATAAAGTTTGCCCGAATCTGACCCCTGACAACGAATCTCAAAGTTATTGAAATTGAGAGATGGTCCCGTCCTCGCATAATTGCCTATTTCCCCATTCCGGTCGGAGTCATTCCTGGGACGGTCGGTTTTTATTAGAGAAGCGAAACGTCGAAGGATCCAAGGAGCCGGGAATTCTTGAAAATTGCCGCGTTACGTAAGACACGCCGGCCCGTTTCTTAGGTTGTTCAACGCTAACGGGTTGCGAAATTAATACGTTTTTATTGCGGAACGAAGGTGGCCGTAATTTCCTCATTTCGCAATACCGTGTGAATCGGTTAACGTCCATGATATTATAAGATTGGATCGCCAGGAAGGGTTTTTTCTGAGGGAGATTATCCAGTATCACAGCGTTTCTCAGACTTGTGCACTTTCATTTAAAATAACAAAATCGTGTGTATTTTATATTAATCGTGTTTCATTCAAAATCAAAATCGTACAGCCCTTTTTGGAGAGTAATCTATAGACACTCGTAGGTTTTATTTTAACTCTATTTGCTTCTATAGTAATAGGGGCAAATAAAAGAAATTAAAGAAAAAGAATACCAACATGCTTGTCTTTTTTACAGATGAATGAAACAAGAAATAATGACATTTCAAAATTATCCACAGAAGACTATAATTTTTAAGACGTAAATTGATTTGAATTTCATAATTTTATGAATGTTCTAAGTAACTTGAAATTGTTTAAATGTGAATATTATTCTTGTTATACATCCCTGCAAGTAACCGAAATTTTCCGACCGGAAGCAATTTGAAAATATGCTGAAAAAGTAATAATTTAATTCTACTCTGAGCGGTACGTCAGAAAGTTTTCTTTATCGAAGGGGTCCGAGGGAAGGTGAAGTTTGAGAAATACCGCAATCAGAGCATTCGGGAGGAAATCACGTATTTTATTTGTTCAGTTTTCATCGGAATTTAGGCAGAGAACTCAAGTTTCCTCGAGTGGAGCAGTTCCATAGTCCGAAATTATATGTAAAGTTTTCAATTAAGAGAAGTCATCAACGACGCAATATACGAGACTCTACGTTTAGATATTACGCCATGTTACATATGAATTGTCTAATTTTCTCAGATTACAAGAAAGAGATCTTACTCTATTATCCAAAGTGGCCAAAATAGAGGTACACATATCATTTTCAATTGTTGTAGCTTGAGTTTAAGAGATGAAACAATTTTTCCAAGTTTCAGCCTTTTCATCGTATCTTACAAAGAAATTATTCGAGTTGCAAGAAAGATTTTAAACAAATTCGACGTGTCAAAATAATTTGCCCGACGTTATTCGATAAGAGACGATGCTGTTTGTTATTAAATAAATATATGGAACGAAAATAAACTTTTAATTAAAAAAGAGGATATCATTGATATATAAAATTCACAGCATAAAATGGCTATTCTAAATAGCATGTTGTAATCCAGTGTACAATTCAATGAATTTTTAGATGAAAATTTAAAATGACATCGATTCCATGATAAGCGTTATCTGTTGGAACTCACTCGAAAGGAAGTGTGTTCGATACACAAAACGTATTTCACTCCGCGGCCCCCCCTCCCCCGTGTGTAACTTTAAATGCTCGGCAACAAATTTGAGTACACGTGAGTCGGAACGAGGTTAATGAGCATCACGAAGCATATGTTCGAATTGGGTGGGGAGGGGATGCTTATTTGCGTCATAAACATGTTCATGAAAACTGATAGTTCGTGTATAGCTGGTGCACGCGCGAGATAACACCCCTCGAAACTTCATGACTATGAGAACTCTCCGCGATCGCGATAAATTCCGGCTTTCGTGTTTCCGCCGCTATCGGGAATCGCCAGCAAATCACTTCCTAATCCTCATCGAGTAGGTATCTCCAAAGGCACCCTCCCTAAATCCCCCTGTGAACGTTCGAGAACATTCGCGGCTTAGTTACGTGTGTATCGTTGTTATCCCAGCCTTTGGAATGTAACGTCCGAGCGGCGTGCGATTTTTCTAAGCCAATCCCGTTACGATTTGCCTGAACTAAGAAGCGATTAGAGATAGAATGTCGGTGGTCCTAAGCTGTCCCTGGTTGGGAACTGTACACATTCTATGGCGCGAGTATGTGGTTGCACTCTGGGGACAAGGAAAGATCGATTCACGAAGGAGCTGAGGATCGTATTGGGTCAGACGTGCTGGTCAGACTTTGTCGGGATTGCGAGTTAGAAAGAAGTTACTGGGAAATCTCCATATTCTACTTACGATAACAGACTTTCTTTGAAACTTTATTACCACCAGATTTCTAAACTTTGTACACTCGTGTTAATTAGAGAGATACAAAATTATTCTCTTGTAATCTGGGAATAATTGTTGATTACTTCTAATAGAAAGTGAAGCCCTCTAAATCGAGTGGTAATTTATTTAGTCGTGCAGCGAAAGTATTTCAAAATTGAAATTTCAGTATACGTGAATTTGAAGTCTAGCGACAGTGTAGGTGAATTTAACATTTCGATTTCATATTAAAATTTCCAATTGTATGTTGAATTTTTACATTTGACATGGAAAGGCGCGCTATTCATGTACATAGCTGCATATTAGAACAATAAAACATAGAAAATGCTGAATTGTATACTAGAATTATTCATTCTAAACACATATATCGAATTTTACATAGAAAATTTTTAGAGAAATTGTAAATAAACATTCTGAACGTTATACTAAAATTCTCAACTCAATATTTATGTAAATAATTTTCTTTTGAAATTCCAAATTTATGGGAGAATTTCCAATGCTACGCTGAATTTTATTTAAACTTACGAGATATATTGTTTATCAACCTCAACAGCTTGCGGCCTGTCTAATACCACGTCTTAAACGACACTACTACGTCATCCGCGCTCTTTATTTTAAAATCCCATTTTCTTTCACCTCTACCACGCGTATCAAATACGCCATTAATTCTCAGACACGTTACAATGTGGGAAAATTCGATCGCTTTCGAATCTCATAAAGCGCGGTGAAAACTAATCGCACGGAATCACGGGATCGAACGGTGTCGGGTTTAACGTGGTTTTTAAAAACTCCCGATACCTGTCGGGATCGAATTGTAATCAGAGACTACGATCGACATGTACGCGCATTGATCCGTGTGTCGGGGCGCGTGTTTGGACCGCGTGTTAGGATCGACGATAATTTATATACATCCAGGGCGCCGGCACCGTGCGTTTCTCTCATTTGTGTTTTTAATTTGCGAACTATGCGGCCGATGTTTGGTTTCAATTTTCGTTCGAACCTGGAAAATTGCTTTTTCCTTTCACGGGAAAGGCAAGTAATTATACGCGCGATGCAAGATTCAGGGGAAAAACAACGTTAAATATTTAAGTGTACACCTTTGCGACTTCGACGTCAACGTTAAACACGTCGATTATTTGATTATTTCGTTATCCTTGTGCGATACAAAAGAAATATTTGTTTTACAACATGGTAGCCGAGGAATGAGAGAAAGAGGAATAATTTTTTTAGAGGTATCCGAAGTAGTGCATAAAATAAATTTAAATGTTTACATAAGCCGTTTAGCAACGTACAAATTGCTTATAAATTTATAGGAGCTTTACAAATAGTTAGAAAATTTACAAAACACGCAGAAGTCATTAAGAATCGATAAATCCGCGTGAAAGATGAACGTATGCCACGGTGGTAGTGTATCCCGTTAGAAAATGGATATGAAACCGACACGGAAACCTGCATGGATCGTAACCAAAATAAATTGCTTCAGTTTTCGGATGTTCTCAATTTTTTAACACACTTCACTGCGCTGGCTTCTTCCGTGTCCTTTAATATTTGAAAGCTTAGGTCGGTTGCACTTTTCACCGAACTTTCGTATTTGACACTGCGGATAAATTAACAATGAAGATTCCATTAGTTATATTCGCTGGATATCGATTACAATCGCAAAAAGTTTTCGTGAATGTTTAACGATGAATGACACGGCTTGAATCGTTATTCGGGGTTTCAAGAGTATCGACTACTCGTCAATCACAATTTCAAATATAATAATAGACCAATCATCAGTAGCAGTTACAATTGATCGTTTCTACTTGATGTTGGTAATTGTTTTGTTGCATTTACCAGCCAATTAATAGTTGACGATCAAAATAAAAAATATAAATGTTTAGATACTCGTTACTATTCACTAAATCAACGATATATTCCGAAAGGTGGAAGAGTTTGAAAGGAAAATACGTAATTTTCTCGTGCATTCACGCATAACGAACGTTTGCTCTCTTGGATACTAAGTTAAACGATCGTCGTTTGTTATAATATTCTGCGCGTCTGTTTCATAAACTGTTACATTTTACGCATCTGTTTCATATACATACATCTGCGTCATAGACAACACAAGCGTATTTCGCTGACATTCTAACAGATTCTGTTCGGCTTGTTCTCGCATGAGTATGCAAAATGTCTGTATCATTGGCTCGCGATATAGGTCTCATTAATCTTGCAAAGGAGAAGCTGCTCCGCTATTCCACTAATTGACAATGATTATTCATTACTCGAAATCCATTGGCTTCGGAACGAAGTTTTAATCCTTAGCTTAAACTCGATGCAATAGTTCTCGCATTAATCATAGGGTATACTGTCGCGGTATAATGTTCAAAGATTAATGTTGTTGTTCGAATGGAGAAATTCGTCACGTTACGATACCTTTCGTTACCATGGAAATTGTTCATCGCATCACGAATAAAAACACGTTGAATGTACTCATCTTCCGATCTACGAAACAAAAAAATAATCCACTTATCTGAAGCGGAAACAAGCAAAAAATTCGTGGCCCATTTACTCAGCTCCACCTTGTTCAAAGCGAACTATTAATATAAGAACACGGTGCACGACTGTCCCACCCTTCGACCACCCACCTTTCGCTTTGAAGTTTCTGAAGTATAAACGAAAGCCGTACAAATAATCCACGCAGCGTTCGATTCAACGGCGGGGCTATTAAAAAGCCAGTTAATAGTGATCACGTGTCGGATGATCAGGGACAACGCCACTTGAACATGGATCCGAAGACGCTGGACGCCCTCGTAATCGACGCCCGCCGTTAAGAATCCTCTCGTGAACAGCACGGAGCGTGTCTGGGACTATTTAATGGACCCCGTGTGTTGGATCAACGATATTTTACACTTGGCCACAGAACGCGCTTTCATGGCGTTTCCAGGGAATTGGAATCTGACACCGCGTCATACATCATGGTACGCCATCGAACCACCCAGGCTGTTAACCCGACGCACAACTTGGATATGATGTTACAGGCTTTCCTGGCCTGTTCTCCGGCTTGTCGAATAAACTATGAAGCCTGTCAGTCACATCGTATTCCTCCTACAACGTTGCTTTTCCGTCTCGGTTTTTTACGTTCATCTCGCGGGTAAGAAAGGGAACCTTACCTGTATCTTCTCTTTTGTGACGGGATACGGGATAAAACTTTCTTAATGATAGCTTATGCTTGGGGGAAGGGGTAAATCAGGTTGTTTCGTAGCCGTTTCTAACATTCTATTAGATGGATGCAATGTTACTGCGCGGTCTTTGGGTAGTATCTACGTATCGTGATATATAACTATGTTTCTGAAGCTAGCAAAAGGGTACGTGGGAATTTTTATTTTTTCACAGAGAAAGCACGACCTTTTCCTTTCAGGGACTGTTAAGAATAAAACGCGCAACGATAGAGAGCACCAGGCATTATGTGCACTTCGCAAGATCAAAAACCTCGCGAAAACGCGTTCGGTCAAAGTCAAGAAGCCCGATTCGCCAAAGGGCGGTTTTTCTCATTACCTAATTAATGACTTCGATATTTCTTTCGCCCCGTTTCCCCTTAGCACCTGGAAACTGAACTTCCGCGAAGATATCCGCGTGAATAATGGTATCCGCTTCTTCTCGTACCGACTGCCACTGTATCGCAATGATACCTTTTCCCCCCATCACCGCCGGCTAATAAAAGAAAATTTATCCGCACGGGGTGGGAGGAACCCTCCTCGGCCTTTATCTGACGAAACAAAATACCCGAGGAACCCCGGTCGTAGCTCGATCATAGACGCGTTATTAATCACTTAACGGGGTCTCGCGGCGTCGCCGGCATTGTCGTCGTTATCACCAGAATCGATCAGACAAATGGAAAACCATGGGTTCGTGAGTTTGTTCCGGTCGAACGGGAGGGGTACGGCCACGCTAAGTGGAGGGCGAGAAACACTGGATGGCCCGTAACAGTTAACGGTGGTTTAGGACGGCTAGGATGTAACGTTAAAGGGCTAGAGGGGTGGCTGGAGGGGGTTTGAAGAAGAACTGTGTAGAAATTTATGTTGGTGTTTACGCCGGGGCGGATGGCGCTTTCGGCGAAGCGCCAGGGGAGAATAGTTATTACGATTACGATGCCGAAGAGCACGCTTCCGTTTCTGAGGCAGATTTTGTCCTTTTCCTACGCATCCACGACCGACGTCTTCTCTCCCTCTCGCATCGATTTCTTTTCTTTTTTTCACTTTCCGTGGTTCTTCGCGGTCTTCCTCCGTTCTACCGCGGACGGTTTTCTTTTTTTTTTTCTTTCCCTCTTTTATTTCGTTCCGTTTCTTCCGGATGTTGCAATTTTGTTTTTCATTCGGTCCTCATGGATACAGAGTTTCCAGCTGGCGAAAATCTCGCGAGGTTAAGAGGGCGTACGGCAAATCTGACGTATAATTCCGTTGGGCGAAAGAAAAAGGACTGGCACGGCGGTTTCTATTTTGAACGTTAGCATAATTTATATCCCGATTTTCCGGCGGCACGGGGCGCTAATGGCTGACTTATTGGCCCCTCTAGCGTGCTATAACGCCTTTCAACGGAGACGAATTACGCGAGTTATGCGTTGCGAACTTGGCAACTCTGCTATTATGCTGTGGAGCATCTTGTCGAATTGTTTTCGTGTCACTTGAGGAAGAAGAGCAATTTTTATTTAATATTTCAAAGATCGATTACTGTCAAATTAAGTCGAGTGATGTTTTATTTTTATTTTATCCTTGAAGAATATATTAATTTTCGTTATTATTTGAAAAAATACTAATAATCAAATTGACAATTGACAGCAAATGTAATTTGCCTTATAACGACAATGCTTCAGACATTTACATTAAACATGATAAATATTACATATTTAGCAAGCTGGGAAAAGAAAATATTCTTGAATGACCATTACTCTTCGTACAATATCTGCAAGTTTTAGACCGCAATCAAGCGAAGCATAGAAACTACCGCGTCTAATGGAATTTTACGGGTTCCCCATTTTCAAGTCCGGAAGTTTTTTAATTTAGCATTTAATGCTCCAGAAGTTCTCCTCTCCTTACATCGATCATCTTAACTCACCATTCTCAGACGAATTGACCCAATGAATTTTCATTCTAATGGAGGAAAATCAAGGAAGTTTGCGTGCACCGATTTTGTTCCAATAAATTTTCCATCTTACTAATGGATACATGAAGCAACCACGTACCGATAAACTTGTGTTTGCTCTTTAGAGTCCTACCAACATACAGATAACGAATTCAATGTAACGTGCAATATTAAAGAGAATTCTTCGGCCTCTCAAAATGGCGTACGATGCATCAAAGCGAAAAATAAATAAATTAACACGCACACCTGACAGACGATTTTACCATACATGATATTCGATACATGGCGACGATAATGATCGTGCGAAGTACCGAAAGAACTCGAAAATTTGTTCCGTACCTTCTTTTTAGTCCACGCGTGGAACGCGGCGAGGGATCTAACGGAGAAATAAGAAAGCCGCGAGATGCCGCGATCGTCGGTTGAAAAACGTGTTCGGGCAAGGATAATGGACGACAGGGCGTGCTACGAATATCACGGGCGTTCGCGCGAACCGCTCGCATCTGCATTGCACCTGCACCGCGCCATGGGAACCCATGGACGGGCCACGTATTATGCAGATGACTCGCGGTCCGAGAAATGAAAGTGACGCGACCCATTCTTCCGTTATATCTCTTCTGCTCGTCGATCTTTATATCACAGAGGCAAAAAGGACGAGAACCTGATGGCCTGGAACGTTCTTATATCGGCGACCCTCCTATAGCACATTATTTTCGGGACATGTTTTCGAAATGAAGAGGTTTAAGGAGAAACGCCACGGCGAAGTATCGAAAATATCGTTTTCTCTCGTATGTTTTGCGAACGTTTACAGGTTTCAGAATTTTATGAAGAAGCTTATATAGTGCAAGAAGGCAGGTGCAGCTGGTTTAGAATAGATATTTCGAATCCTTTATCAAACTTGAATAACCTTCGTACAACATGGTTTTTTTCTACAGGTACTTGAATTAATTCTACAGAGAATCCCTCTTCGCATGCGAAATGGCACAATTCTAACGGTTCCCTTTAATTACCAAAAATGAAAAGTTGCCTCTATTATGGTGAAAGAAGTAAATTGAAAGGCTTTTCTCTCTTTTACACTTAGTATGCAAACTAAGGCCGTTTACTCACCTAAGCGACACGACGCGCACACTCGGAGTATTTGCATGAAAAGTGGGTCAAAACTACATTTGTGCTTTAATCTCATATTTTGGAAGCGATATATTAATTTACTTAGTTATTATATAGACTAAGATATTTTACGAATTTCTGTTGGAAAATAATAACGGCTCGTTATTAACGAGATATAGACAAAATTGTTCCGAGTTGTAGCACTGTAAAGTTTTCGAAAGCTTCGAAATAATCTTCTTCGTATAAGTGTATTCAACTTATATGAATTCACTTATATAATTCATACGTCACAATAGATAATTAAAAAAATAAATTCAATAAGTAGTAAGAAAATAATAATTACTTAATTCAACTGAAAATCTTTCTCGATACATTAATTAATATTTTACCTACTTTTTGGTGATCTGTATTGTGCATGCACAGAGTTTCGATGCAAGAGCGTAACGTTGGTTATGCGTGACGAGGAAGTGTCAATTTTATACAACCGTAACGTGTTCGCGAGAAATTCTGCTGCGAATTCACGTGAGCAAGTATTGAACCGCACGTAAGTATGTACTTCGATAAATTCCCGGTGCTGCGAGTGTGTTTGTAATACATCTGCCGCTTTTCCAGGAACGCAAATATATGATAAAGTCGTAAATTTCTTTTATTTTCGCGCGGATGGTTTTAGTAGCGAAGTTATTGCGGAAAAATTTTAAATTCAGGTACGATTGAATATGCATCTACAATATCAGAGAAGAGTAGAAAAATGTGTAGTAGGCGAGGTGAACAAATTTATGCAAAACTAATAACCGGATCTTTATTTGTATTGTTGAATACGAAAATGTGCTTTAGTTGTAAAGAAACGGTATAAGTTTCGATGAAATATTGAAATTTTATAGAGAAATCTATTTTCGATTAGAATTTAGAGATGGAATGGTTCCGTAAAATTGAGAATGATGCACAGAGATAATAAAAAGTGACGTTAAATTTGTTGTTTTAAAAAGAAAATTTACGATCTCTTTTCGCAATAATTCTTGGCACGAAAGGCTATAATAAACTTATTCTTTGAGTAATTGCAATCAATTCGAACTACGAGACATCTCGTAGATGGCGGTGAATGGGTTAATAACTTAATACTAATAGCCAATTAGCAGTCCCGGGAAGTGGCGACGATGCTACAGTCCGTACTGTATAAAGGAATTAAAGACTACGGTATCCGTGGTACAGTGACAAATAATAAGTTAGTATTATCGGCAGGAACACTTTTGTGCGGTGGTTGCTTTTATGGCGCATCGTCGGGGCTTTCGTATAGAAATGAGCGCGTAAGTCGACTCGACGGTACCTTATCAACCTGTATATCCCATAATGAAGGCTCGGGGTCGGGAACGCGAGCGCTCTTTCGTTTCGAGAATAGAAACTCGCAATATACTTGTAAAGTAGACAACATCCGTTTGATCAACATAATAAAGACTAAAAGAGAATCGAGGAAAAGGCAGGAATGGAAACAGAGTAGGAAAAGGGGACAAGAGGAGATACCTTTCACTATAGATTCTGCGGATACGGGAGTTCACCAGAGGCTCCAAGGCCCCTCTTCTCCTTGAGGATTTCCCCTTAACGAGGAACGACTTGTCCTCGTTACTGCGTTCAGAAAACACAGATCAAGGGGAACGAAAGGGTCAGAGATATTTCTTTTGATCCCAAGAATTCACGCAGCCCCCGGAGAGAATTAGTTTCTTATAATGTGATTCTTCGACAAGTTCGTTGCTATGGTCACTAACGTATCAACTTCTTCGAAGGTACTGGCACACTTGTGGTGTGGCTCTGTGATGCGTTCTTCTCGATATTCGAATTTAATGAAAAAAAAAAATATATATATATATGTACTATATATGATACTAATTATAACGAATCTAAAATTGTAATTATAATTAGAATAATATATTATATTATATACAAGCAATAAATATGTCAATTTCAATTACAGTTACAATTATAAATATTATAAATAATACATAAAATTGTACATACAGTATTATACATATCAGTTTCATTGTTATTATTATTTATATTATTTATACCACTTTTCAGTTATGCTATTCACTTCCATAAGCCCGGAGTAAACCAAGGAATTCTTTATTCGCAATTTGTCATCGGATATTTCAGTAAACGAGAAAACGGATGCATAAAGCAATAAAGGAAGCAGACGCTAACTTGTGAAAGAGCTGTATACCGTGGGCAAAAAAAAATGAACCGATCCACAATTGCGGGAAAAGTTGGTAACACGTGAGCTACGCATCCGGCGAGGCTGTAAACTCGCGAACGAGGAAAATAAAGCAACGAGCCAAGCTGGAAGATTGAGTTTGGAAAGAAATTGGATCACCCGGTTGGTTATTAAAAAGCCGCGGACCCAGTATCTATCTCGTTATGTCAGTCTGTTGCATCACACGTTTCGAGAATAATTTCACGATGGTGCGCTCTCCGCCAGGTTACGTTTCACGCAATCCGGCCATTAAAAAACCAAGAAGGTGCACACGCGAGACTTATGCGAGATGAATACGAAATGCACGATTCGTCGAAATTTCGTGTTTTACCAGATTCGTTTTTTTTTTATTCGTTTCAAGTGGTTTTGTTTCACATCGCATCGACTGCTTGGTCATTAGCGACGAGTTTGACCGAATTTCTTTCTGGTTAGCGGAACTACCGCGCAGAGATAAGAAGTTGGTTAGCTACCTACGAACCGAACAGCAAAGGAGCAATGGGATTGAGTCCAGACACTCTGTTTAATCCCCGCAAGAAAATTCCATTTCTTAACTTTTTAACAGTCGCATTTCATAAATAGTAGAAATATTGTAGAGGTTTGTGTCTTCTAATTAATTCACGGTGGTTTGTACACTGACTTCGAGTTGTATTTTTGTCTCATAATTCGAATTTGCTGCACTTGTACAGCAAGCGATCTGGTTGTAATGACCTTATCACAGAAATTGCGGTGAAGTTTTCTTCAGCAAGTGGTCACGTGTAATTTGATCGTTATCCACATAGCCGACACTCGTACCTCGAAGCGCAGGGTAAGGTTTAGCAGATGATTTTCAATGACAGTTATCGTCAACGGGGATCTAAATCACCGCTTGTGGCCAGGATATTATATCGCCATCGAACATTTTCTTATTTAATCCCGACACGTCGATCAATCGCGAAGCATCGCAGTGCCGTTGCGCCGTAGATACCTGTTCGAAACTCTCGCAACATCATTATGACACGCATCAGATAAAAGCGTAATTAAAGGTCTGCGGCGAGGTTAGGTATACGCGTTAGGGATCGCACCCTGTGGCAGAGCTGCAAATTATATGGATCTAGGCGGACAAAGTAATGAAAGGAATGCTTGTGGACTTTCTCGCTGTAGTTCACACGAGCGATGTAAATTCATACATTTTTATTTTTAGATACACGATATTTGAATTTCATTTATTATTGTATCAGGTTGTCCCGAAAGTTTCTTTCGCGAGTTGCACATTTATTACATATACATTTTTTAAATGTTACATTTATGGTGGTATGTCGATATTAAGAAATAAATCAATATCGATTTACTTCTAATCGTATGCTAGAGAATGATTCGTTATTAATCCATTGCTATTTTAGTATTAAGGAATGACTCGATATTAATCCGCTGCCATTTCAGTATCAGAGAATGGACCGATACTAATCCATTGGTATTTCAATATTAGGGAGCGATTCAACATTGATCCATTGTTTACTACCAGAGTATAGATATCAAAATCCTGCGGTGCTTCATGGTTGTGCTTGAATTCATCGTATTGTATCGACTTAATCTCTGTAGGCCCTTCAGCTGACAGAGGCCCCTGGACTGTAGCCCCTAAATCCCGTGTCTTAATCCCTCTCTGACTACTATGCGCGGAACGAATACCAGAACCATCGTTTTGAACCAGAATTATTTAAGTGGTTCCTTTCTGGCGAAGGCCATTAATTAATATTAATAGATAACACCGACCGTAATAATAAATTATAATCGGCGGAGTCGTTAAACACCAGCAGGTACAGCGGTGGAAGAACGGGCTTGCAAATTCGATGGTGATTCGGTTCCGCATACCCTGCCCGCATAAAACGCGGAACGTGCAAATGTTGAAACGACCCTTCCTTTCCTTTCCTTTGGACCCTGCCGACTCGAGCTGCGAAACGCTAAAAAAAACGTGGCCGGATTTAATGCCACCGTGATTGCCGCAACGGTGTATCGCGGCGCCAGCATGCTTTATTTCTTGTAATCCCCGCTCGCAACGAATTTCGCGCACGGCAAGTCGACGTAATGTTTATTACGTACGATGCTTTGTTAGTTTGGAATTGCAGCTGCATTTGTCACGCGCCGCGGTCGGGGACTGGGACGGCCGAGGGGGCCAAATTAGGGGCTGCGAGAATTTAAAAACATTATTAGGACGTTGATAAATGTTACGCTGCCCGTGGAAAATCTTCTCGGTGTTCCCGGTGTTATTGCTGGCTAATGCAGAGCAAACACAAAAGCTAATGCGTCGCGGAAGGTTAGTTTTTGCGCCGGTGCGGATTTCCGATGCTCGGTTTGCGGCAGGCTTTATTGTGGTGGTACGAAATTAATAGACAAAATGAACGTGTCTTCTTTTATTTTTCAATTTCGGGAGAAACGTAGCGAAATATTCTTTATGTATAATCAGATTTTAGAATCTAATCGCAAGAAAATATATTTGTTAGATATATATATATATATATTTTCTTGCGATTAGATTCTGTTAAGTTTTATGAATGGGCCAGACTAGAGATATTTCCGGAGCAGTTTACATGCAGTATTAATCATTGACCTATTTAAAGTAACGTCCAAGTATTAAGGTACGTACTGAAATATTCAAGTGCCGTGTGAACGTCGATAAGCGTAGCCTTGATTATGCTGGTAATTACCTATTTACATTACCAGCGACCTCGTCATTTCCAATGGCCTTACAGTATGTTAAAGGGGAAAGATTCGTAAGCGTTTCCTAGTCAGAAGTAATGGCGAGGATTCGAATTCTGTTCGGTTCGAGTTCAAGACAATAACGGTAAATTAATTATTCAAAACTACAAATTGATTGGAATAATTCATTATTTTTCCTTCATCTTCGAATGTCTGTAACTTACGATTAGACAGCAGGACTAAATAATTAATATTTAAATACGAATGGTAATATTAATCGATTACTTTCCGTAACACTTACGCGATCGAACGACCAATAGATTCGCAGCTGGAATAATTACGGAATCGTAATACCAAATTTTACTCGTGTCCCCTATTAACCAATTGTGACAACGACCGTAGCAATATAGATACGATGCTGAATGGCCAAGCAGCCGCATACGTATGCGATCGCACATTTACCAACGCGTGCAAATATCCAATGCGGTGCGATACGTCAGAGGGCCGTGCGAGTTATGAATTCGAATTGCGGCCACGACAAAACGGACCGCGGCCCCATTTGTAGATTGAATCGCTGATATTAACGAAAAATTCATTAAACACGTGGGATTTATAGATTATATATCCACGCGCATTAATAGCGTGCGCGAGGGCGCGCGCGTTCGCGATCTCTGCAGGTCGGCTTTTGAAATTTGAACGAGATAAAGGCCTCTTTCGAACTACCTATCCCGATTGTTTAATCTTTATTGCCACGAAACCACTGATCATAAATATTGTTATTTAATGGTAAACCGACGGGAGCATATTGATCAATATAAAGGATTTATCGGCCCCTATAAAACAGATCTTACGCTGCCGTTATTACGCCAAAGTGGATATCGATGTTGAAAAGTTCACCGTAATGGCCAATCTGGTCGCTCAATTTTACGCGAATTTTCGAACGAATATGAAGCGGAAACGACTCATCGAAATAACACAGGAAAAACCTCCATTCCATCAACCTATTTACGAATTGTTTCGGGCGAATTGTTTCTTCCAAAATAACCCGAAAATCCAAATTAATGTTTACCGAACGATATTTATAAATGACATTTCCGACTCGATTTCTATTATCATTTCACGTATCCAAAATTAAGTTTATCTTTTTTCTCTAAGAAAACTTGACATTGCGCAATTCTTTCTTCTAATTACTCTCACCAATTTAATTTCCGTCGAATTATTTCGGCGTCGAGAGCCGAAACGCTACCGTCTTTGCGTGACTCTCGAGCTTCGTTCAAGCTTAATAGGACAAGATCGGTAACGGATAAGATCGAGATGGGGGAGGAGGGGTGGCGTCTGCTAACAGCTACTGTATAAGTCGACTCTCCGAGATTTCCAGTCCCGAGTCACGTTCCTTAATTGTTTTAGCGCAATCAGTTACAGTTCGTTGACTGGTAATTACACGAGGCGCTCCCACGCGGAACGCGACTCTTACAGAAACTCGCAACCCTTTTTACTAAGAAAACTGTCTCCACTTGGCCGCCCCTAGGAACGATGACATTCGTCCCGACGACCCTCGGAGGCGCCTGACGCTGCGCCGTGATGAGTAAACATCCATTATCCCTGTGGAATCGAAAGAGGAACTGCCAGGGTAGGAGGACCCCGACGATTCGGCCATTTCAAAGGCAAGAGAAATCGATCCCGGCGACCTTTGGCCAAACTCGTTGTTGGTAAAAGGTGAACGTCGTGGCCCGACCACCCCATGAGTGGCTCGCTACCCCCGAAGATATCGGGGAGAGATATTACGATCTCTCGATCGGGTCCGATTGGTCTTTTCACGAGACACTCTATCCGTCCGCGATTAAGGGCCACGGATAACTTAAGGTTAATTTCTAACGGATTACGCCTGACCTCCCCTTCCTTTTCATTATACCCTTCTCACTGAATACCTGCTGGATATTTTACCGTGACGCTTGTATTCTATGCGTTCTCGAGCGCCCGGCCCTTCGAGGGAAAGTCAAGGGGGCGAGACAGTGTGCAGGATTTGTTGTAATATTAAATTTTTAATAAGCATTCAGCACCAACGTGGAGCCCTCGGAGGAAAAAGCCGGTGGCTTTTGAAAAGAAACGGCGTTGAATGAGGGCGACGATTTTCGTTGGAAATTTAATTTCAGCGAGCGTTCGTCGTGTAATTATAGACCTCGAATAATGAAATAGCACTTGGACGTTTAATAAGTCACTACCTTGACCGAAACACCGGCGTAGAAGTATTACGGAGAGCCGTAAGGTAATCTGACGGAGAGGTACGGTCGATATTCCAGGGAATGCGTCGTGGCTACAAAAATAAATACTAAGTCCGCGATTAACGCACGGAATGCGTTCTTCGAATTTAGAATCCTAAGCGGGCTTATTTTTAACATTTTGTATACAGGAGTGAACACAGAAATCTGATAATAAACGAGGATATATTTTAAGAACAATCTGTTTGACGTTCGGTTATCGATTGTCTTGTAATTCGTGGTTTCGTTTTTGAATTATTAACGAAAACCACGGATAAATCACAGAGCCCGAGTAGCGCGCGCTCAGCCGCGAGAGGTTGAGTTAAAGAATTCTTTAAGAAACCCTTTTTATATATCTTAACGTAATTGTTCAAATGTTTTATGGGTCTCGTAGCACTCGGCGTCGTCGAGCATAATATCTGGTGGGCAATTAGAAGGTATCAGCAAACCGTACTCCAGCCAGTAACGTTCCCGGGCATAATCCCCGAAGCATGCAAGTTTATTCCGAATTTACGAGGGGAAAGTAAACCCGTGTACACGAATTGGACGTTGATCGTCGGAAATTCCTCGGGGACAACGCCATTGGCAGGCAACCGAGTCCAATGTCGCTTAAGCAAAGCAAAAGGAAGCGGTAGCGCAGAGGTAACGGCGGTGCAACGGGTTAAAAGCTCACTGCTCGAAGACGTCATTTCGTTGGACATTCCTTTCAAGGTCTTAAGGTCTTGCCGTCTCGTCGTGTATCTCTTCCGCTTCGAAGCATCGCGTCACGATAACCCACGCTCCCAGCAACTACGAGAAGTTTCATTTTAGGATTACGAGTGCTCTCCTCCCACTACTAAACCCTCCCTACGCCCGCGCGGCTGACTTGCAGCCGAGAGACCTCGTATTACAAGACGAGACGAGCATCGTAACGAGGGATGAGAATTACAGGTGAGGAACCTCGATGTGGCACGCCGCAAAACTCTGCCCCTGTCCCAACGTCGCTCTTCGGGCATCTGCAATCATCGGCCCGTTAGAACGCGAACAATTTACGAAGACTTCCGTTCCTATTCTTCTCGCATTCTTCGCGACTATATACTGTGGATCCAATAGGTTTCCGTGCGGTATTTTACTTTACTTTCTGCGGAATATTTCTTAAATGATTTCACTTTCGTTGTACAATTTCAGTAATTTCTATTTAATCCGGACAATTTTTTAAATACACACGATTTGTAAGCTTTGTTTGATAAGATAGAAGAAATTTATTCATCTCATTTATTCGATAAATGTGTTATACGTTGTAATATGAAATATAAAGTAGCAAATGTTAATCCACATATAAGCAAAATGATTGCATTGAATTTCACGAATTACGGAGATTCGCAATTGGGTGTTGGGGATAAGAGAGAAATTGTGAAAAGAATTGCGGAAATCCATGTTTAAGTGCTCCACAGCTACCTTCAGAACTTTTCACTGAATGTGGTAAAAGTGTGAACTCGCAAATTGTTCGTCGAACACTCAAGTGGATAGAACACTCGCGTAGATAGAATAGACGTATTGTTCGTAAAAAGCCGTGCGCGAATGAAGCAAATAGAAAATAAAGTTCGACTTTACAAAAGAGTTCGTTTTAAAAGAACAAGAATGGCGGGATTACGCGATTCTCGTGGATGAATGCAAGTACAACGTTTTAAGCTCCGATGGCAGAGGTATTGTTTGCAGAACGTTAATGAGGAATTAAAGTCCAAAAACCTGAAGACCTAACGTAGAAAGCTGTGCTGGGAATGGAATGGTATGGGCTTACGTTTCCATATTTGGAGTTGAAAAATTAGTTCTCGTACGAGATTTTCTAGATAAAAATGAATAATTGACTATACATTGACTTTTTATTTTATATACTACATATTTACAACATTGATATTCCGAAACATATTTCGTAATTCTTCACTTCTGTATTTGTACCGAGTAAAAAGAATCCAAACAAAGCAAAGACAAACTCGCAACGTATGCAATAACGTGTCGTTAATCACGAATGGTAGAAAAAGTCTAGCCAATTTTCGAGGAATGTAGGTAGCCCTATCGCGTGCAACACGAAAGAAGTTCCATTATTGTCATCGTAACAGTCAGCCACGAAGGATAACCGAGAGGTATGGTTAAAAAAGTCCTTGATATTAATAAACGGTCGATTCTCATTTGTGCAACGTGTCACAGAAATTCGCGTTGGACGGTTAATACACGATAGGTTAAAGTAACCGTGACACTCGTGTAACCTGTAATAAATGGCGGTAACACGATAAAGAAACATAATCGTAGCGCGAAGAAGGATTTATTCGCAAGGTGGTTATTTCGAAGCCCTTTTGCGAGTCGGCGACGTAGGAACAGAGATCATCGATTGCGGTTGAAAGCCATTCAACTCTGACATTTATTGTTATACGATGATCACCTACCGAATCGAAATGCTCGTCGCTCCTCCCTTAGCAATAAACGCACCGCGTCTACGTTCACCGTGATTGTGAGTTTCAGGATACGTGATTACAGATTGCAGCTATTAGGTGATACGATCTTATCTCACGCGGCCCGCCATTTTCAAATGTAATTTACATGATTACGATCGACGAACGTAAGAACTCTCTGCACTTATTTAAAAGATGCATTTCCCATGCGACTCGAAGTAACCTTTGCATCTACTCCATACGATTTTGTTGATTGATGGTTGTAATTCGAAATCCTCCTGGAAAATTAGAAACATTTCTGATGACACAGTAACGATACTATGAAAATACAATAGAAATACTTGTTTGAAAATATCTGATTCTTGTACTTTTAATCGATGATATCATGGCCGCCTACTTTAATTTATAATTTAATTTTACAATTAACCATGAAAAATCATTTTTATCATATAAACCTTCTATTTCCTTCAGTTTAGAATATTCTTCCTGTATTCCGATATTTTCTTGAATTTCTCCTATCTAAGCGCATGATTTATTTCTAAAATTATAAAATGTCACGCTTGCTCGCATAATTCATACGACTACGGGATGGTAACCAATAGTCACGGGGCAAATGGCCAAATGGTTCGCCTATTCACATCCAGCGATAGAACTCGAAAGCCAGCACGCTTTCTAACAAGTCTGCGGCCTTGCAATTTATGCGAAAACCCTGTTCCCCGTCTAATACTCTATACTTTCCCGATCGATCGTGCGAATCCACACGGAACAGAGTATCGGCGCCATACATTATTTGGAATCTCGAAATTACTTTCACCGCACCGTATTGGGGGATCGTAACGACGTTACCGGATGTCCCTGGTATTCCTGCTTAATTCTCCCCGGTCCCGAATCTCATACAAACATCCGGAATGACTTATGCCACGGCTCGGTAATGTTTTCATGTTACCGCCGACACGATGTTCCATTGTCGGCATGCGTTACCGTTCCCGTATATCACTCACCCGTCGAGGATGCTGCAACGTATTGGCGTTTGAAAAACCACAGACTGCACGGCGCGCAACGTAAATTTTGCACGTCGAGATGAAATTCAGATGTCAAGCGTGCGCGATTACCGTCCGTTGTCGCCTATTGAGCGAAGATGTTACATTTACCTTTCCTTTAAGAAATTTTGTGCCGGAGTATGTTCAACGAATACCATAGAGAAACGAAACAACCGCGTTCGTGTTTCTTTCTATGCGCTCTCCGTTCGAGGTAGGTCTTTCGGGTATCCGACACATTGTGTTCGGTCACGCACGCTACAACAAACATAATTCAACTGCTACGCGAATGTAGCTTAATACGTGTTACAGGAAAACGTTGGGAGTGAACGTAAATAATTATTAAGCTTCACAAATAAGTGTCGGTTCTTTGAATTGTACTATTTGCCAATTTTTAGAATCCAACTCTATGTAACGAAAGAAGGCATTCATAGTTATCACTGTTACTTTTATCTAATTTCGTATCCTTGAATTTTAAATTTTCTCTACTGTTGTAAATTTTTGTTTTCATATTTCCTTACTTAGTTCTATTACTTATAATCGTAGTTGTTCCATTTTCTGTATTTGTTAAGGTGGTCCTTTTCCAACCGTACTATCATCGTTCAACAAAACTCGAATATAGAAAGTATGAATAACGATCTGTGCTCGTATAATGACTTCGAAATTATCATTTAGCACCGATTCTATCTCTAGGATCCTCCTAAATAGAATTTCATGCTTACTCGCTTTACTCAATCGTGCGATTTACTTTCACCGTCCACTTGGATTTGAAACGAACGTCGAGACTTATCGATCAAAGGCAATCCCATCGAGGAAATGTCCGTGACCGTGCGCGAGTGTTTACGGTGGTCTCGCGAACGCGCAATAAACTCGTTATAAGAGCTCATCTGTTTCGAGAGCATTAAATTACCGCGACGAACCGATGGAAAATGTCAACGTATACTGACCAAATAATTTTCAATAAGCGAGAGATAAATTCATCCAGATTGATCGTACTTTTCTGGTATTATTAGAGCTCGTATATTCTCGAGTACGTAAATGTGCAACGGGCATGCATCCATGTATTATATGCACCGCCACGTGATGTATGACGGGGGTAATATATCTGGGTACGGTACCGACGTGTTAGGCGCAATGTCGATATATTCGGCAACGGTGCATAAATCGTTCTTGAAGAAGGTGTGCGGGAACTCCAAGTTCTGACTGAAAATTCAGGTACTCTTTTTTTTTTTTGTTATATATAATTTATCGTATGTAGCCGCTAACAAAGTTTGGTGGACTTGCGATTAGCAAAGGTTACGAGTGCGAAGGGTTAGGATATTTGTAACAAGAAAAGCTGCTTTTAAACTTAAGGTTCACTGGCTTCATGGTAGATACGTCCCTTTAGACAACAGTGAATCGATTGCACGGAGCACTAAAATACCCATTTCCATCAACAATTATAATGAAACATTCATAAAAACGTCGACTACGCTAAGAGAAGATCGTTAAATCGATGAGATAAAGCATCGAACGCGGAATAATAGACCCTGAGCTACCGATAAAACTGTTTTCCGTCGTCCGTTTCGAGCAGGACGTATAAAAATCCAGCTTTACGTTCGACTTGAATAAATCTGTCATGAAAGGGAATAACATAAACGCGGGACGATCGCGGACCTCCAAGGAGTCTTGGAAACTTTCTCATCCTCGTTCGCTGACTCCGTTTCTGCGTGTTTCTGAATCGATGTCGTTGTATCGGCTATCGCGCATCCGTTAATTGAGGGTAAACGTGATTTATGACTTTCAAGGAGTTTTTATCGGAATGAATTTTTATAGGAATCGTGCTTTTTATGGGGTCGTTGCAATAGCTACCCCCGTTTACGCTTAACCCTTTGACCACGGAAGGATTTTTCATCCATTACTTATTTTATACAATGAACATGGAAAAAATTAACATCGCGTAGGTTCTCTTTCTGTATGGTTACCGAAGCGAACCTTTTCAAGAAAAGTACGAATAGACGAGTAAACGAGTACGTAGGTATATCTCCATATACAAGATCAATATAATTCTGGTCTGCCTTGATCCTTCAGGAATGACAAGCAGGTACCTGGAAACTGCCTTCGTTATTTTTAATAATTCAAGCGTATCGTTATCGAGTTCGCCGAGGTAAATCATCGAACTCGTCATTAAATATATGCAGAACAGTTCACGTGACATAAAACATTTAAAAATTTTAATCGGAAACCAACTTGTCTGCCTCCTTCTAAATTTCGTAACGCGAGCGGGGAAGATATGCTCTTGGAAGCTCACGATCTGCGAGATTTCAAATGATATACTCGTACTATTCGCTAGATCGTAGATGTTTAAAGTGATATCTTACAAAAATTCTAACTCTGAATTTTCATTTTTATTTTAAAGAAGAAGTTTCTTGAGCATTTATAAACTTACGAATTAATTAATATCGATATGTGGAAGTATTCGACATTCAAACAAACAAAGTAAGCCAAAAACGCAGATTTAGCCACGAATGTAGATTTAGAAAGGGTTAGAGAAACACGTAACTTTTATCGTTCCTTCCATCGACTTTAATAACCCTAGACTAAACAGATGGACGATTTTACAGATCAGTTTTTGCACGTAACAAAATCCATGTTGTTAATCATTCTTAGTGTTAACAAAACATCAAACACGAAGGAAACGGAAGAGCATCTAAAAGATAATGACGCGGTAACTCGAGAGCCACGTTAACCTGGCAGATTCGCCTTATCGAGCGAAATAACTCCCACTCAGTTTATCGTTCCAGCCATTTATTACGTCTTATGTGGTAGGTGGAAGCATACCGAGGTAAATTCACCATAGGGAAAGCATTTGCCACGGCGAGGAGGAGAATGTATTGGAAGATGAAGAAGTACGTGCTCGAAGCAAAGATTCTCGTGGGATAAAGCTGAGGCTGTTCTTTCATCGAACGCTTTCCTTTCTCGTCTTCTACATATCGTACTCTATGCTTCATTTCGATAATTTTTCTGCGTTTTCCGTGCCCCTTTTTCTCAATATCCTGATTCAAAACTCTTCACTTCGAAGTAGAAGTCACAGTTGGGGACAGAATATTGAAAGTTTCGTAAAGGAGGCTTTAGAATTTTGTTTTTTTAATAACACACAAACATCGCCTTTCACGTTGAATTGCAGTCATACGTAAATTCATTCAAAATGAAAAATCAGTTGTAAATGAATTCTAATTTCACCGAAAATAAAAGAGTATGCTTCACTAAAACATATAGGCCTGAAGTCACTTTTCGAAAATCTTTTGATGGCATCAGGGATGAATTATAATGTTTAAGACAAACACAAATTGAAACTAATGATCATCCATGTTCATTGAACTGCGTTCAAATTAACATAAAATAGAAAATATGCGAAGAAAGTGTAAATATTGGATATTCGAAAAGGTTCGGGGCGTTTTGCGATCGACCAAGGCAAGAATGCTATGCAAGCTTATGAAAATATTTGTGGTTTTTACGGATAAAATGCTCTATCAAAATTTTGGGTTGAGAAACGCCACGAACTTTTTCGAATGCCCGATATATTATATTACCGCCAACATTTCTATTCAACGTTCCTCAAATGTGTATCCTAACTTTATCAACGAGAGATTTTTCCACGAGAGATATCCGCGAAGGTGAATTCTTCAGATTTTTATACCTGGTGACATCTTAAGCAGATTCTCCAACAAAGACCAGTTGCAATTCTAGAGATACGTTAGGAATCTTTGAAGGGTGAATCGCAATTCCGACGACCAGTGACTCGGTGCATTTCTTCTTTCTTTAAAGTTTCTTTAAAGCAAGTTTCTGTGGTATCGGATGGCTTCCTGTAAAAATGGAGGTTTGGTTCTAGGTTTCTGGTGGAATCGTCACCGAATATGACCCAGTAAACTGTACTCTAAATGTGATTAAATATTCCGGTTGATTCCTGTACAAGGGCTATTTAAAAAGTTCAAGTTGCCATTGGTGCAATCAACCTTTTAACGAAATTAAGTTAATTTCTGAAACGAGCTGTAGCCGTTTCCTAAGATAATCAATTGAAGCGAATCCTCGACTGACAAACAATAAAGTATTATTTCGTAATACGTATTGTCGCGTGTTTAAATAATAGTCACAGTTAAAATTAATAGAACCATTTTGGTGTTGTTACTACGGGTCCTTTATTTTCAAATTGGGAAATAGACAGAAGGAATTTAAAAGAACACAAAATAATAATTCTCTGTGTGGGGCCACAAACATTTCAAACACTTCTTCAATGACGAAGCCGTTTACTTAATGAACCCGTCGGGACAGGTTTGTGCACTCTAGAGATGTCACCTAGAGGTTCGAGTTTTATGTAAACATTTTCGAATAAAATGTGATAGAAAATTCTTGCATCGAGCCTAAAACAGCGTTTGTTGGATGAATCTCCCACGCGAGGCTACGTCAACAGCCTCAGTCAACAAGCTTTTCTTTTTAATGGAAATCGACCGTTCCTATAAAAATGCCGTTCAAACTTTGGAAAAGAAAACGTAGAAAATTACTGGACGTTACGATTTCTATGTTTTATAACTCTACGTTTTATGTTATTAAACCCTCGGCTTTGCACGATCCTTGACATAAATGGTTTCTCGACGTGTTAATTCCTTGCGAAAGAGGTCCTAAATAAATGTCCCTGGGGGTTATATATATCTTCGACTACCAGTACATCACCCTTATCGACTGGGGTCGCGAGGGTCAGTCAGAGAATTTAATTAACATAGGTTCGATCTCAGATAGGGAAAGGTTAATAGGCATCTGCCGTTGGGAACGTCGAGTTCACGGAAGAAAAGCTGAGAAAAGGCCATCTACGAAATTCTTCTATCTACGAACGCACTATGAGCATTGTGGCAAACTATTAATGGAAATTGTTGCAGATGTAGTCAGGAAACTTGGCCTTTGACAAAATTTGTAAAAATTGTTGTACTAAAACTGGATTATATGAAACCTATCATCTAACTTAAACTATATAATTAATGGTAGCAAAAATTCCACAAAGAAAAGCAATGAAACAGAAATGTGATAGTAATTGTAAACAAAGGATATTCGTTAAAATAAAATTATAACGTGCTTTGACAATGTATCGTATTAGAAGAAAAAAAAATAAATTTAATGCAAAAATTCGAGGGTTTTATGAAATCGACGTTAATATCGATAACGAGAATTGAATATCAATCAGGATCCACTATACGAATGATACATTTTAAATGTATTTGTCTCCCTCTGTGCAAAGCTTTTGTACCGAAAGTGATAATTACGAGAGATATTCCGTGATACAATAAATTCATTCGTTTAATAGCCTGGTAACAGTATATGAGAGAACATATCACTCATTTGCTGAGTTATTGATACAGAAAGAACGGTAAATGAGAATTCGTGGCACTGATTGACGAAATTATAATGCTTTTGTTCCATTTCAATATCTTGTTACTCAAATGTAGTATTTCGATATCATGTTCTCATAAAATTTTAATAATTAAAAATCCAGGAATACATGGATTTGAAATTGAACTTGAACATTCGAACTCGTGTCCCGAAACTCACGACTTTCGAGATCCGGCAAATTCAATTTCAATCTTATTGGTAGTCATGATAAAGTTTCGGAAATGGATCCCTTTTTAGAAAACTTTTTCGTTCCTCATATTGCGCACGAGATAACAGAACACACCAACGAAGTTCTCTGATATCCTTAATTATTCAAATGGCTTCTTAATTTAATTGCTTTCATTAGTACTCTACCTTCTATCTTGGCCCAAGCAGAATCGTTCGCTCGCCTTACCCAGTCTTTAATTTTGAAACAACCTTTCGCCCCTTTCTTTTACAACTACAAAATTTCTATTGTTCTCTTGATTTCATCTCCAGTATTTTCTAATTCACGCGTCTGTCTATCTTCTTTATCTACGAATTCACTTTGGATGTCATATCTCGTGAGAATTTTATACGATCGTCGAGTCTGAAGAATTTCGAAAGAACAGGAATTCTTCCGACATCTGCGAAATATTGAATCCAAAGGTCTTCTACAATACGAGTTTTGTATTCTGTACAGGATCATCTCCGAGTCTTCGTCTACCTTCAACCGAAGAAAGTATGTAACTCGTAGCCGGGGTTACTTCGTACTAGAAATTCGCAGATATGTTTATATTATATTTTTTCGTGCATCGACGAGAGTTGAATTTTTAATTTTATTTCAAATTCTGTTGCGATCGCGTATTTTCATCGAACAAATTACTTCGTATAAATCTGTTCTTCTGTTTTAATTAAAACTGAAATAAAAATAAGAGAAATAAAATAAATCAATTACTTTTCACGTTGATTGGCATTTTCTTCCGAGAACTTTTAATTAAAAAAATATTCAATGCATTTTAAAGTTTCAGATAATTATACCAATGTTTCGAGATTTTTCAAGACGAAGATCGAGATCGTAGGAATCTCGTGCCGTCTCGTCTCGTGCGCATCACTGCCGCCGATAGAGGCTGCGGCAATATTCGCATAACGAGGATTCCAGGAGCGTCCTGCGCCACCTAATTGACCACACGCTCCCCGTAGACGAAATCGAATTAATTTCAGCAATTATTTCAACCGAGCCGCGATTGAAAGTCGAGCACGTGCAACGAGCGGCGCAAATAAATGGAAAGATGCGCGAGCCGACGTGCGCCCAGATGCACGCAGGAGGACTCCTGGGTAAAATATATTCTCTCGCGCAGCCGTAATTAAGCACTCGTTGCTGGGAATTGCATCGGGATCGGCGAAAACAACTCGTCGAGCACGTCCATTCGAGCGGCGGGTCCTCTGCGCATAATTAAGCCCTTAACATTCCTCGGTCTCGTCAACTCTTCGCTTCTCCCGCGCGAAGGAATGCAGTTTCGTTTCGAACGTGACGGGGTACTCGTCGTAGACAAGCTGAATCCACCCATTTGACGCGCATATATTAGTATCTGACACATATCGTACTCCTGAGGAGGTCCTTCTTTATTTTTACCAGCTTCGAGACAGTCTTCGTGACCTTTTTGCAGTTGAAGAAATTACCGCGAGCCTTTGAAATCTGTTAGGTTCATTTATATATTTCTATACAACATTCTATCAAATTAAATTCTGTTAAATGATTTTTTAATATTGATCTAATAACTTTCTTTCCTAATTAATTTAGAAAGGTGGTTTCGAACACACGTATTTTTGCTATGAACGATTAATTCGAATCACGATATTACAATATCTATATACATGTAATAGTATATTACGATATATACAACAGTTTCTCGAAAGTTTACACCACTTTCAAAAACATCTGTTTTATAATTAATGAATTTCTGAAATACTCTTTCAGCTTCCATCGTTATCCATAAATTATGGTTTGCACGTTTAGTGTTTGTTTTAATCCATTTACTGCTTGGTAAATTTAAAGCGTTTTGCGTCGGACGTCAAGATTTAATATCTATATGTAATCTAGGTTTTTATTTTGATAATAAAAAGTGATATTAAATTTATCGTTGCGAAAAGAAAATTTAGGATCGTCTTAGGCAATAATTCGTGACTGAAAAGGCTATAAACTTATCCCTTGAGTAATTGCAATCCATTTGAACTACGAGACATCTCGTACTTGACAGTGAATGGGTTAAGAACATCACGTGCTTACGTACGACATACCAACGGCGCCAACTCGCAGCATCCAGATACTCGGTCATTTTCAGGACAACCTAATACTTCCTTTTTGACGAGAACAACCTTTTTTTTTTCTCTCTTAACGATGCTCGATTTCTTCCACGCCGGGCGTGCTCTGCCGTCGTGCCTTTTTTCTCCATTACCTCTTCTTTTCATAACCGAAAGAAAGTCGATGCCACGGGGAATTCTTGACGTTCCCAAAAAGAGAATGCCGCGAGCCCAGGGGATTGTGTGTCATTGCAGGTAGAGAAATTGTATCGTGGAGAAGAAAGTAAAGGGGGCTCGCCTTCTCATCTTTCTGCATCGTTCTACCGTCTGTTTTATTTGTAATTATCTCGTCAGGCACCGAGCCCCTGAAATGGGAGGTAGTTAAACGGAGCGAGCATCGTGTAATTGATGATAGTACACGAAGCCGAAGCACGAGGTAGCGTTTTGACGGACTTATTCGTTTCGGTGACGAATGTTGATTCGTGTCAGACGTAAACGTTCTATATTACGAGATTCGAAAAATAAACAACCGAAGGTAGGAACCATTCTAAAAATCACGTACTACGAGTCACTTTTTGTGTAGCCATTTCATAGAAGTCAACGCCAAGAAAATAAAGTTTGTTAACGAAAATGGAAAATAAATCGTTAGAGTCAATAACGTAACCTTTCCTTAGTATATCTGAAGGCAAGATCTATAAACCTTCACGTGAAACTTGAAAACTAGGATAACGCATCCCAGAGAGATTTATAATTCGAAAATGTTTACAAAGGTGAAGATTCATGTACAGGTACCCACATCGCAACAGTATTAATTGCGAGTGATTTACAAGTTCATACAGTAATTTCGGACGCTTCGTCTAGGAATCCTTTCAGTTCGTATAACGTAGATTCCTGCTTCCAAACCTTGGAGAGACCATTGCGTTTAATCAGGTCGCGCGTCATGAAACTCTATATCGTTCCAGGAGCAACTATCAGAGCGCGCCACTGTGTCGTAACGAGTGTACACTGCTACGGTCTCTAATCTCTGATTTCGACGAAACCTTATCGTGCAATTATCAGGAGGCAGAGAACGACGAAACGGTCGCGCTGTAATCTACGGTATCCAGCGAGACGTTGAGTCTGAAAGTCGCTACCAATGGTAAATAGAGTTAGGCCGCGACGTAAACGGGGAAGAAAATCGAGAACGAAAAGAATGTCTGAGTCGAACGTCCGGGTAACCGATCTATAGATCTCAGACCGATCTATAGATTAGACGGCGTTGTTGTATTCGAAGTCGGATACATTTTAGAAGCGATCCTGGAATTAATAGCACGAGGAGAGAAGTAGGGTACACGTAAGAAGGAAAATGAAGGAACCGAGTGCTCTCGTCTGAGGAGATTCATGTCCGTTCATTTTTAATTTGCACTGCGACCCACTTTGTAGGTCAGTTTGAAGATCTGGAATTGTAACTTCTTCAATTCTCGACTATCTTCTAATTTACGTGTTTACATTGCGTCAACACTTGCTATCCATTTACTGTAAGAGTAGTTCGTAGAATAACAAGGAATTGTTATTGGCTTTCAACATCGTTGTTCGTATGTTGACAGAAGACTGCTGGTCCTCGATATTAGTTCTTCGCGGTCGTATTTAGTTTAGGAACAAGTCCCGCGGTGGTTGGAATTAAGGGACCATAACGGTCACAGAACGATAATGTATTTTCAGGAATTCTTTTTATCGAATTCGTCTTTATTAAATATTTAAACAAACGAGAACTGGTCCTACAATGTCGCTAATTTTTCAGCCTTCGTTTATATTACAAGAGTCGATACAACAGTAAATTCGTCGACTTTTATCTAAAAACAACAGAACCATGTTTCACAAAACCACTGCTTAAAACTGCGCACATCCCCGTCCAAGTGTTTACACAATTGGAAATCCCGGTGCGTTGCTGCACTTGGAATTGCCTCTACCCGCGTTGTACAAGCGGATTTCGCCGCTTTACAAGAGGATTGTAGCAATTTGTTCTCTGCGCAGTACAATTCCGCATTATACAGGTAATTCACTGTGTATATGTGTGAACATTCCTGGTTATTGTTAAGCTCAAATATGCGTTTGGTATTTTGTAACAATGTTGTTTCAGGAAGAGCGCCCGAAGCAGTAATTTTCCACCATTGCGTACTGCATCATAACATTATTAGCAAATAGCAGGTGCCGATTTTCCGTAGAATTAATTGTATTGTTTCTCCCTTTTATTTGAGCTATTTACAGATTTTCTGATTGATTTGCCGAATAATTATTACGAAAACAGACCGTTAACGAGGCTCGGAGCCTACAACGCGGTAAGAATTCCAGCTAAGCGAGCAGTAGACAAATTTCGGGTAATTCGATGACTTCGGAATAAGTACGTGACTCTACAAGCTTCTCGCAGTCTTTACTTCTCCTAGTCTGTTTAAATCGTATCGCAGGTTCGTTTTAACGCGATAAACGCTTCACGGTGGTCCCAACTGACAAAGAGACGCAGTTACCCGCGCCGGTTTCGTGCCGATGAGGTTCCGAAAACAATTTATAGTCAGACCAGAAGCGTTCCTCTACGCATTCGTCGCGACGTTGTTTCTTTCCGTGTCGGAGGAGGAGATACGGTCTTACTTCAGTAGAATCAGTAATAGAAGAACTGCGAGACTCGTTTATAAAAATACCAATGTTTACCTTTTATTACCTAAACTACGTTTGGCTTGTAAAAACGATTCTATTAGTCCTAACAACGGGATACAAATTTTTATTTGTATTCATTAAGGTGTGATAAATTATAAAATAGTTGTTGCGAGCAGAAATCGTAGCATTGCTTCGAAACCACAGTTTATAGTTGCTGTTTTTCAAACCGTTTCATGCAAATTACAATTTCTTCATATTAAAACTTTCAGGAAGAAAAACTTTCAGCAGGTAATCCCGTTAGGTCGGACTTTTCAACAGTTCAAATAAGATCTTGTTAAGATGATGTTAATTACCACATATATTCTGTATTATGATGCGAATTTTGTTATGACCGAGCTGGAGAGTCTGGAGAAACTTCTGACTTAGTCGTACTTCAAGAAGAGGAACTTCGAAAGCCGGCGTAAAAACTGGTAAACGGGTAGTAGAGTTTGGTATGGAGTTCGAACTGTTGATGATACTTGATGTAATTTCCAGCGATGAAAAAGTTGCGGTATTAAAAATAAATTTCAATTCCATCCTGTTGCGTTATTGAATATATGGATAAGAGAGGAGAGAGTATTGCTATCGATCGAAATTCTCTCTCTCTCTCTCTCCTTTGTCCTAGTTTTTTGAATTTGTCGATACTTCGAAGTATTCGGGGTATATGAATACAAAAAAAATCGTTCATAAACTTTTGTATGCATGGGTATACGTATCTAGGTATGGATATTAATCTCTGGTTTTTTTTTCTTTTTAGAATTCGGTAGTGGTTTATTAGAAAAGCGTAACGTTCGATATAGCAACTTCTATATGTAGGACATCGGTATCACTCAATTTTTATAAATATTTATTATATATTGGATGTATATGTATGAATTTATATACGTATGTATGTATGTATCTAGGTATATAGGTCTCTATTTTGTTTAATATGGTGATTTCTCTATATGGACAATCAAAGGCTATCAAATTTTTGTATGTATGTATATGTGCGTTTCCCTATCTTGTTTTACGTCTCCAAAGAAATTGACCAAAAACTCGATGCATGAATTATTGATGTCATTAAAGAAAACTGTTGATCTATGGATTGTTTTAATTATTCTTTGCTACACGAATGATTCGTCCGAAAATCATGAAATTTGGAATAACGTCTACATACGAGACACTGATGCTGTCAAAATTTTTGAACAAAATTTTGTTTGTACGCGTATGACTACGTGTGTTTATTCGTATAAATAAATATCTTATAGTAGTAAAATTCTCTTACAGTCACGTTATCTTCTATGTACTCCACTAATAAATCTGGTCCAGTCAAGATGTAATTTTTCAAAATGTCAAATAAATTACGAAGCCCGTTGACGCGCGACTGTGAATTATAATATTTCAATTACGAATCGAGGAAAATCGTATGTAACGTACAACGTTATCGATGTCAAAGATACGCGAATCACAAATATAGGCGCGAATTCCAGGATCCTCGGGAATCCTCGTTGCTGGCGACGGATGGTGTCCAGGTGACCGCGTTCAAAACTATCGATTACAATCGGCGCACGGATCGCTCTGGGAACGAAATTCACACCGCTGAAACCAGTCCTCATACGATATCTTGATGACTGGAAAGAAAAAAAAGGAACGCAACTGGTACCAACGGGGCGATGATTGCGGATATTTTCCGTGCTGCGTGTTTGCCTGCGGGATATAAAAAAAGAAAGAGGGAGGAAACAAAAGCAACGAAGGGTGGAAAAAAAAAAGGGTGGCGTGTGCAGAATGCAGCGGCGCGACGAGATGACAGAGAGAACCGTCATATCGGTTGAGCATCGAGAACCGTGAAAATAAATAGAAAGAAATATATGCCCAATCCGTGGGTTTGCGTATTTGGGTCAAGCTGGTTGGAGCTTCGTCGTTTCAACATTCTCTGATCCGTTGCCGCACGAACACGGGAATCCGATTTTTTCCAACCAAACGGTTTTTGAACCAAACGGTCAGTGCTTCCAGTGGCAACGTTAGAAGTCGTCTTAAAAAAAAAATCACCGGTCGAAAAATCAAATTTAAAAAAAAAATATCACAGGGTTAACGACGCGTGTACCGAAGGATTCATGCGAGGTTAACCAAGTTACCGGAGCATTTGCTTAGAACACGACTTCAAGACCGAGAACGGCACGCCTCTCTTCGATCGTCCGCGTCTTTTTTTCTCACAGCCAGGCGTTCTGCTCCTTTGAATCCCAATGCTTTCCCACTGTCCAATTATCTCGTCACCGAGGTATTTCATCCGCCCAAGTTCTCGTCGGTTCGCGCGGCTGATTCGAGAGTCCTGGTCGCTGTAATAACGATAAAGGCGAGCAAGAAAAGAAAAAAAGTCGAAAAAAACGACGTAGAGCGTTAAAGCGGCGCCGTTCGACGCTTGATCGAGCTATCGGCTGAGGCGATTATCAAACGTGTGTATGCAGCCTCCGTGTGCCTTGGCGCGGGGGATGGCCGAGCCTCAAACAACCGATTAGTTTGGCAGCCAGGTATTTATATTGTTAGTCAGCTCCTAACTGCCTACCTGCGGTGAATCGTTTCGCGCCGACTAACCAGTCGGGGTTATTTGTATGCGTCTCGTAATTCGGGATCGTCCATTGATACGATCCCTCGCGTGGTGTTTCGTCCGCTCGAACAAGCAAAAGTGGATCTTGATTAAATGCTAAAGTGTTATTACCTGGTTGTAGAGCTTCCTAACATTCTTTCTCGGCGTTCAGTTCGCCGCGATGGTGTTCGTGTTGTCTTTTTCTTTCCTTTCTTCGCGAACAGAAAATTGAGTGTCGGAATTATGCGGAATTAATCGTTTGTAACTTCGTGTCCAATTAGTTTGGGCCTGGGATAATATATAATTAGACAGTTGGTGGGCATGTGTTTTATTAATTTCGGAGCTTGTATTTTAACCCTTTGGTGCCCTATGTCTGGAGTGTATTATTTCGGTAATGCTTGAAGTATAAAGATTCAAGTTATCTTGAGAAGCCACAAAACGAATGTTTTTATTACAAATTACAAACTCTAAAGAAGGAAATGCAGGGGAGTGTATTTAAACAATTCCTAATTGATTTATGCAATTTAAAGCTGCCAAATAATTAAAATTAAGAGGAAGCATTATTACCTCTGACGTTTAATTTGGAATCGGTTAAACAAGATATAGGTGTCTGGTATAATTTAGGAACAACCATAAAGAATGCTAAACATGCAGCTTAAGGTATTTCGAAGAGGCAATGTACATCAGAATGCACCTCGTTGCGAGTTTATTATAGCAATAAAACAGTAAACGATCGAATTCATGTTTCATTAACCTGCCATCTACACGGTGCATTAACATGACTGAAATGTTTTAACGCGATTAAATGCATAGTTTCATGAAATAATGCGACCTTCTGGTGATTGGGGACGGAATTATATTATTGTGCTCCTGGAATGCAGTCGCGGTATTACATGAAACATAAGTGGCAGCGCGCATTAAGCATGTGCAGGGGGCATAATTATCTCGACGATGTGAAATCATTCCAAGTATCATATTACACGAAGAACAATGCGAAATCAATCAAATATAATTAAAGGAAATAAAAATTTTGTTTTTATTTTATAGGTGCTGTAAGCAAGTCAACAGGATACTGCGAATAATAGTTGTGTATAACGTGTACATACGAAGGAGTACGAGGCGTATACTAATAAGACTCGATTATTTATTAAACAGACTGCATAGGTACGTTCTCCCGCGACTCGAGACCTTTTTGTACGATTTTCAGCGACGCAGCTATTCACATTTCAAACAGCACGGCCACCGAAGGCGGCAGAGTATCCTGTCGTGTTTTTGAATTCCTTTTTTCTTGAAATAAATAGTAGATCCCTGGTCCACATTCCCTTCCACCGGCTTTCTTTATTCCATAGTCCTTTCAGTCCAGCCAAGGTGAATAATGGTTGGCTTAACGTAAGAGGAAGCTTCACGCTGGGTGGACCAGGACGTTTTGCAATTCTTCTTGTTCGAGCGACGCCAACTGCAGCCAACTGTGATATTGTTTTTAAGAGCAGCTGAAAGCAGCGTCGGTCGAACATAAACAGCCCATCGACCTATGGTCGCGACCGCGGGCCATTCCCGAAGGCATTCTCGGACAAATTTAAATTGATACGTATAACGGCGGCTAATTAAAGTTTAATTGGAAATTAATTAAACCCGATACGAGGTGCCAACTGTTGGGAAATTTATTGAAGTCCCCTTTGACGACTCAGTTTAATAATGGCTTCGAAATTACTTTCGAACGTAAAAGGAATTATTTTAGTAAAATTTTCGCCACCGGATAGGCTTCCTAATTAAAACGAATACGTAGTGGGAATCCGTGAATCCACAACGTGGTCGGAGTTGAACAAATTTTATATCCATATAAAGAAGAAACGGTAATATTATTGTTTGGTCAAAGAACGTGTAAATAAATTTCTTTCTATTATTTCTTTCACCAGTGTAGTGGTCGCTGCAATAGGTTCCCTACAAATATTAAGACAGTATAATAGTTGAAACAAAACTTTGAATTATTTTCAATATAATTTCTTTAACACACGCAGGATATTTGTTAATGTCCATTTCCATATCGCTCAAGTTTGAAAAAAAACGGTGCGGAAAACATTTTACATAGTAATAATTACAATTCCGAACCTAAAAGAGGAAGAAAAACATAATTAAAAATTTAACGAAGGGCCACAAGAAATCTCCATTAATTTCTCTATTATAAAAAATACAATGCAATATTCAAAGTTCAGTTTTCCTCAAACACGCCCTAGTTCGACCTTCCCCCCTACATCAAACGTCCCAAAACATAAAACACTGCGCGGTTTAACGTGAGAATAATTCATCCCCTGCCTAGAATCCGATTACAAACGAAGAGAACACGGCGAAAGCAATTTTCGCGTATTTAACAGTCCGACAGCGCTACTTTGCTAGCAATTTGTCGAATTGCTGGCCCCGAGCGACGACGCCGACGGTGGCTCCATTAGACGCGATATTCGTTCAAAACCTCCTCGAGGAAAATGCGGGATCACATTTTCCTTGAGTTGAATCGAGAAACGATCTTGAGCTCGCGGTGGAGAATCCGAGTTTGAGGAGGGAATAGGGGGTGCCACCCAACGAAACATCCACGTGGCCATTACTTGGCGGCAATCGTAACTCACTAGCAGTCCGGGGGAAGCCAGCTGTTATACGTGTACACGCTGCGTGCCGACTGCATCAGCGCTTGAAATTGGAAACCATATCGCGGGATATACAGATTATTATGCCATTAGGGTATAATGGGAGGCGCATTCGAGTCCACCGGGGAAACGAGGAAGTAGATTTCGTAGCCGAGAATCCTGGAGTGTGCGGCAATTAAACCAGTCGGCGCTTGGGGACGATGACGCGAGGTAGGGAATTATTTTCCCGAAGTGGAACTGCCGGCTCGAATTCCGCGCCCGGGCACAAAAAGCCAAAGTAATTAATGGAGTAACGCGGATTGAAGGAGTAGGTTTTGAACGACGCCTCGCGGATGACAGGGCTGCCCGGGAATATTAATGCATCATGATCATTAGTATAATACCGTCTGATGCGGAGGACTGGCGATGAAAGTCGAGGCATGCGAGCTACCGGAGATGCAGGTGAATTGTTATGGACGCTCGAATTACAGTAATTCCCGCTTTCGAACGACGGAATCGGGACCGCGCCGTTCACTTGAAAGCGCGGTACAAGAAACTGCGTGTACAAATATTTCTTCGTATTATAGCGGAACTCCTGTAGACACACTTGACTTCCTAATTTTTCTCTCTATTGGTTGTTGCATAGAAGCTTCCAACATTGTCCCGAGAAGAATTCGCAGACACACACGTTAACACAAAATATGTATAACCCGACTCGTCAGCTGTATCCTCTGTTCGACGTTACCTTCGGCATTTAAGTGGAACAATATCGACAATCGCGTACTTAATCGCTCGTGGACACGTCAGGACATTATCCAAAACGTGGTATTAAGAGATAAAACAGGGGTGGTCGTGTCAGTTATAACACCCTTTATACATCGAACGACGCGCATGCATTATTGAAGGAACCTTCCCAGTTGCGAAACACGAACGCACGCGGTCGCTCGGTTTCTATTTGTCGCAAATTCACCATGACGGCGACTCTGACACGCCTCGACGCGTAAAACTGCGAAACGTTTACGAGGCGCGGAGGTGTTCACGATCAGCCACGGACGCGGGGTCCCGTTTGGATATCTCATTAGCGAGTCACCCCTTCGAAAAACAGACGGCGCGCTTGTGTCGCTGGGAGATATTTCTGGCAGCGTTAATGTCTTGTAAAATGAAAGGACCGTGTTCGTAAATTTTCGTCGTCCTTCATTTCGCCGGGAAAGGGTGTGAACCGTTCGCACGGCTCTGTACCGCAACACGGAGTTTGTTTGTGAACCGACGAGTGGCTAATGCGTTGAACAAAAAATCCCTCGTTAGTACCCCCGTCCGGTCAAATAACAAACTCGCCAAGTAAATATATAGCCGTAAAGAGCGTGCTAAATCCGATTACGTGTGCCAGGGACGTCGAGAGTCACTTCATACTACGAAGTAATGGAACACTGTTGTTTGTTCAATTAGTTCCAAGTTGCTTTCGATTCCTGAATTCTTCTGGGAATTTTTGGAGGAGATTGGGAGACTTTCGAACAGGTGGTCCGAAGGCAGAGATAGTCGAGGAATGGGAAAAGTATTATTTTGATACTTATAATTTCGTCTAGGACTTCAAGCATTCGACACACCTTATTCAAATCTATTTTTTATCAATTTTACGCTCCGAGTGCAAAGGTTAGACACCTATTACACATGTCACCAGATTTTCTTGGAGCCTCGGCAATGAAATTTCTGTTAACGCGTCTTATTGCAACCGAGACGATATTTCGTAAACTTCATTCAAACTTACGTGTCCCGTTCGTTAAAGCTGCGATTGCAAGTGTTTGCTGTCGAGCCGATTGTCAATCGGAACGACAGGAATTGGCACGGGCACGGAAAATAATTAAACGCGCGTTCCGCTTTTTACTCGTTCGCGGTGTGGGAGAAACAAGTTGAAATGGATGAATTCACCGTATTTTCGTTCGTTACCGTGGGATTCAATTCGACACGGTGATCTGTGAATACGCTTTCGCTGCCCCGAAACAACCGTTAACCAAACTATACCTACGTGTCATAAATAATTTTTAATTCTAAAAGTGAACCCGTAAAAGAGCCCAAGGCGCGATTCTTCGTCGATTAAAATTTTATCGCACTTGGCACTGTCGTACTCGAATATTTAGAGAATTTATGTTATTCATTAAATTCTCATTTCGGTGTGCCGTATCGAGATTGGGGGAGGAAGAAATACATTCCGAACCTCGTTGAAATGCTCCCGTTTCGAAAATCTTTTTAATTGTCTTAGTTTATGCGAAGAACTATTTGGTGATTACGAAGACTTTGAATAATCTACATTAGCAGATACTTAGGATAGAATCCGAACTATTTACATGAAATTACGAAATTGCAATATCTACAGTCTAATAAAATCAGTTTCACGCGGTACGGTCACTGTCGCAGAGCGGGCGATGCAAATTGTTCCGAATGGTCCAAACACGTCACCTCATAATCAGATGACGACCTGACGAGACGTCACTCTGGGCTTACGCTCCGCAATTCTCCGTCTCCTAGGAAACGCTTTTGAATAGCGACGTATTCAGCTCGCCAAAACTCTGGTTGCTAGGTTACAGTTTCAGAGAGGCACATCTTTGGCGCCCTTTTGGTCCATTGAAATCCAATGTCCTACGCCAGTGCTTCCCAACCGTTTTTACGTTACAACCTACAAGGAAGACTATCAAACAGTGGTTGAAACTTGGATCGATATTGTATTTGGATCATAAATCTTACACTAATCGAAAATGACCCGAGTTTCTCCTATACGTGGCTTCTACTTTCAAAATCACTGTTACATGTGTAATACGTTCAATTAGTCTAAACCGCCTATTTTTAAAACGTACTCTCTAATGCTAACCAAATCCACCTTTAACATAAATTTAAATTTTGCTCACAGCACCACCATTGCAAACAGCAAATAAGAAATGTTAACATCCTGTCATTTATGTACGATCAGCGCTTAAACTTACAAAAAACACACATCGTAAAAGCGTCATATTGTCCACCGTGTATCAACAAAAGCAGATCACGATAACAAAGGGACAGGATCGTAATTAAATAAAATGATTAATCACGATGGGAATGAGTTCCGAACATATCTGTACTTATCTCTACATTGTCGGAGTAATGCACTGTGCACGTTCATTCTCGGGGAACCTAATGCTGTACGTCGAGCGTGTTAATCGTCAGTCTTTGTTAATGAATTATTACCACACGCCTTCGCGTACCAACGAACGGCGCCGCGACGGTCAGTCAAGTTAATCGCGACGCTGACGAAGAGCGAGTGGCTAAATGCCACCGCGCAGGAATTTTTACATCGTTCGAACGCGTTCTCGGAGCAAACATCGAACGTCCCCAGCCTTAATCCCTTGCACTGGAAGGCTTTTTTTCCTGGTATCTACCAGCAACTCGAGTTGTTCTTTAGCATTCTATTGCCATTAATTCTAAGCTGTCTAGGTTTGAGAATAAGGTCCCTTTTACCTTGCCGACAATCATTTTGTCGACACTTCGAGCTTCAAAGATTTGCTGCGTGAAACCTGACGGTGACTGAGAGTCACCTCCCGAGAGCAAAGGGTTAACCTAACAGCGCCGGACGATTTCTATGATTCTAAGCGTCTGCTCGCGCAGAGGAAGCGTAGGAATAGATTCGTTCGTTCCGCAAATTCGATAACGCGCCTCGCGATGAGAAATAACCTCGAATAAAACTTTGCTGCACTTTACAGATTCATGAACCCCACCGGATAACATCGATAAATATTTGAAGCTACGTCATCCTTAAGAGACGAGCGTCAACCGCTCGACTGGTGTCTCGTACACTTTTTATGTTAAAGTGGAATAGAATTGTTTCACGCGCACCTGTCTTCGAGTGGCGCAGCCAGTTCTTTTTTTCGATCTGATATACGTTCATGCTTTCCACTTACCGAAACGTGATGAGAAATTGAGATGGGAGGGTCGTGAATGCTGCAGCTGGTTCTCGAGCAGGGGATGTTTCTTATACCGGTGACAGTCCACCAGGCCTCTGGAGTCCGCGCGATACCTGCGCTGGATTCCTATGGTTGCGGTTATGGCATCATTTATTCGAGGAACACGGAATTTATGTGACTCGAAAATAGAGTGCCGGCACGCTCCTCCGGGACCAACGATAAAATTCACGAAAGTTTTTACGTCGCTTTCTTTTTCATAGTAATCGTATCAAGACGAAATTGTTTTAGGAAAAAGAAGTAATCGATTATGTTGCTTGCTATAATAAATTTGATTGATGGTAGTTTATAAATTTGTGCACAGGTAGGAAATAAAATACCAAATTAGTTCACATCGAAGAGATGAAATTACATTATAAAGAATCGATAGATGCGTTCTAATAATTTGGCGAATATTCAGTTCTTATTAATGTCCTTATAGAAAATAATCTTATCGAAAATTTAGAGATTTTTTAGAAAACCTTAATGTCACATCTGCCTCCGGCAGTTTATCAGTATTATCGATATTTTAAGGATATAAAGGCAATTTTATGGTCCACGATGATACTGTTACCATTATTTATGAGTAGTCAATTGGAACGTCTTTACTTTATGGCTCCGGGTGCCGGTTATATCAATATTTATTTTATCGAACCGTTCCGTCGAGATATCCTGTCTCTACATCCTTACATTTTTATTGAACGGAACTGCTTGAATAATGACGTTCGATCTTATACGTCGGCGGATTTGCGAAACGATTCAATGATTCTGTAAATTAAGGGATCGAGAGTTGGCAAGCAGTATCGGATCTCTGATGTATTTTTACGACGTGATCTCCATACTAAAATTATATCGTATATTTTCTGAAAATTCTAGTGGTAAAGATAAAACCAACTCGGGTCATCCTCAAACTATGGACTGTAAGATTAATTAAATTTTCATTATCTTTCCATCGTGATCTTTTTAAGAATAGAATAGAAAGATGAATTGGGTCCACGAATAATATGGAAATATTCTTGCTGAAAGTGAATTGACTTCAAATTTTAGCTGCATCCTAATCAATATATTGGGTATTTAAAAAAGTTCGCATCGTTCTGTGATTGGTCGAGCACAGCGTGATGCATCTTTGAGATCCAAACTTTTATAGATACGAACTTTTTCCCTTATACCCATTATTTTAAGAACAGCATCTCCCACCGAATAATTTTCATTTATAAATAATTAATAAAATCTTATTTTTATTTCTTTAGATCGATTATTGAAAACGTTTTATCTTCCCATTATTTCTAATCAATGAAATTGGGGCCAAAACTCATTTCAATATATCGATTCATAGTTAAAGAATATCTTCATCACAGAATAATTATCATTCGACGTGATTCTAATATTCTGTTAACGCACGTTTCCTATTTTTATTTCATCGGCTCGATTATTGGAAACCATTTATGCTTCCATTATTTCTCTTCGTCGACCTCCTATTGAATATTTTATTCGATGAAATTAGAACCAAAAGTTAGTGGAATAATTTTATCTAATTTGTCAATCTGGAGATAAACTATAGGAAGGTGAACTTCTAGTTCCAATGTGTTCTTATTGAGCCACTTTTATGAGCACAGAAGATTAAATACCCGAACAATCACGGAACTTAGTGCTCCTGTACCCCACGAATGAATAGAATTACCCTTTTGGACCCTTTTAACCGCGAGGTCGATTCCACTTATCGTGAATCGGACTGACCTACCCTATTAGGTTCCGAGATAATCGATGGTGATGTTATTTCGGAGACGATGGGTAGTTAAAGCACGATGGGTTCATATAATCACGTTGAACTTGTGACTTCCTGATGAACTTTTTAAAAGGAGATTTTTTCTATCGCGGCAATCGACGTAATTTCGATTATTTTATTATATACGATTTTAATTAAAAATTTACATGGACGTAAACAGTTTATCGTACTTATAAAAATGTATATTTTTCGAAAATTTGTGAAAAAATTTCAGAATCAATCATTTTTTCGTAGACGATCCACAGATTTTACGACCGAGTAAAATTTAAATACGTATCGAACGTGTTAACCACCAGCGAGTTTGAAGATAGAGACAAGCAACCAAGACATTTGGGACTTCGAGAACGACCAAGATTTTCAAGACCAAGCAAGACTTCAAGACCGATAAAGAGTTTCAAAACTAACCCAAGTCTTTCGAAACTTTCTGGTATCTACTAATGTTTGAAGCGATTCAAATCTTCGTAGTCTGGGAAGTTTCGAATCTCTCGCAAGACACGAATTCAAACGTGTCGTCGAAATATAAGATCATTTCGACGATTCGTACTTTTAAGAACGATTGAGTTACAATTTTTTCGAGTATATATATACACACAAGTTGACAAATTTAGCCCGCTTACCAAATTATTATCATTATCAATACACTCTTTCACATTCGATTTCATTCGTCCACCAAAGAGACCCATCCAAGCCAAGATTCTCTTTCCGCTGCTCCTATTCGAACCGTCATTGAAATTGCATGAAATTTTTGACCGCGAAAGTTATGGTAACGGGCTAGGCTTTCGAAAGTCAAAGATATCTCTATGAATCCTCGTTTTGTTCGTCAACGACGCCGCCTCGGAGGAACCAGCGGCTCGCGTGCGCGACGCGATAAGCTAATTAATTAGATTCCTCTGGAAAGACAGCGCCACAGGGATATAGGAGGAATCGGGCGGCGTGGATGACACGGTAGATAGGATATATATTCTAATCCGGGCCAGGTGGAGATACTCACATATTCCATCGCCCGGGCACGAGTTCGCATTTCAATGAGGCCTCCTCGCAAGATGTTAGATCGCCATTCCGACGTCTGGCTCGCTCTCCATCTCTTTCCATCAGGGTCGTCTTAGCAGCGTTATTGAAAATTCGGGTAAATTCGATATTAATTATAAAGCCAGGAATATAATTGTGAACGTTGGAATGTGATTATTTAAGAATAACTTATTATTCCCATTCGGTTTAAAAAATATACAGACTTCGCGCACACGCAAGGGTTGGAGAGATCGTGAATCAACTGACAGCTGTTAATATTTTGTAAGGTTATTTAGTGGATTAATATCAACAACTACAAATTTACTAGAATTTTTTGTCATTTATTCTCAGAAATTTACATCAGGAGTGGTATCGTCGACTTCGTTCTCCTTCATTGGTTTGTGATGCAGTACGAGCCTATTGTAACGGGACATTTTTTTTTGTCTTTTTGTAGTCTCCTTAAATGTACAAATTTATCTACGATAAATGCATAGAAACCATCCCCACCACAGATATCTCGTCGAGATAATTCTAATGCAATGATAAAACTCATCGATATACCCTGGTATTTTCGCTCCGTCCTCTTCTTTCTTCGCTGTCCTTCTCTATGTTCATCCCCTTTCCCTTCTACTTTCCAAGCTGTGTAACGAGACATATTTATTCCGTTACTATTCACCTACTTCATTGCCTCACAGCATTTTTCACCATATAACAGGACATGAATTTCGGCTGTTCAAAACTAAAAACAATGTAACTTTACTTTAAAGGTACTTTATTTATCTTAAGGATACTGGATGTATCAAATTTTAATCAATATACTAAACTAGCTGCATCCCGCGATTTCACACGCGTGGAATACCAACGTTGCAGCCCCTTTTCAATCTTAAAAAAAAACATCAACCTTGAAATCATAGCGTACCTCTCTTCACACCAAACAATTCATTCCTGATACACATATTTGCATCATTAACAAAGAACGAAGATATTTTAGATACCTTAAACTTTAAATAACTCACCAACGCAACATTGCATACATCAGCACGAGTTCTCTTTGTTTGTGGGGGCAACTGGCCATCCTGGTCATGCATTAAGGCGGCCCTGGTTTCCATCGGAGCTTTCCTTTCGTCCATTTGTCTTTTCCGAAATTGGACCAAAGCTACTCCACCCCCGGAGGGGACGTCTAGTAGACATCGTCTGGCTTCTCGCGCAACGTCTAGCTCGCTTCCGCGGGAGCGGTTTGTAGTTCGCGCCAGTAACCATCAAGCACTCGGAAACTGCTCATATCGGGGATATAGCGCGTATGAAACCGCCACTTTGGAACTAAACTGTCGGAGATGGGGAGGCGTTGCTGGCTACGGACGACTGGTACGGGTTTACCCGGTGTTACCCAGTTTCACGTATGGAAGTTAGTTCGACCGCAGTCCTTGCGTCTGAACTTACGTTCGCCTATAGACCGAAGACACCAGACATCCTTCCTCGATCTCTGCCGAAGAACCGATCCGGGCGCGCGTGTGTGCGCGCGCGGCCGCGGAATGACAAGTGGCTCAGAGAGTCAGACCCCTCCGGAATTCGACTCTTCTCTGAAACACCAGAGACGCTCGAGAGGTCTGGTTTTTGTTAACGATAAAAGCCACTCACGCCTTGGCGGGCCCTCGATGAACCTGTTTTCGAGAATTGGATCGCGATTGGGACGATTGCGCCGGCTAGAGTTACACCTCGAGTATTTCATACTTGGGAGGAATTCCTGATTACACGTTCACGAAAAGGAAACTGTATTCTTTGGGAATTTTTGACAACTACGGGGGTTTTTTACTTCACCGGGTCATACGTATCGTACTTTTTTTAATAATTTTATGAAAGTTTGCAGGTTTTGAGAATACGCAGTATCGATTTCGTTATCGGATTCGTAAAATTAACAGGGTTACGAGAGGGAGATATTTGTTATTACTAGACCGCGGATTTTTATGCATTTATAGGAAATTTGAATGTGTACGAAACTACAAAATTCGCACAGTATGCAAGTATACAAAAAATGTCGAGAGTAAAGTTCATATTATAATATTTGCGGTGTAAAAGAAATTGCTGACTGCGGATTTTTATGCATTTATAGGAAATGTGCAAGAGACTACAAAATGCGCACAGTATGCAAGAATATAAAAAATATTGAGTGTAATGTTCATATTATAATATTCGCAGAGTAAAATAAATTCTTATCTTGGATCAATTTTTGTAGGTACGTTTGCCAAGGTTTTATTTTGCATAAAAATCCGCAGTCTTGTTGTTACTGTATCGTTATTGCTTATTAAATATTGTAAATATGTTCCATCGATATACTCTATCGTCGTTCAATTAAACATCAACTCGTCGCATGTTTCGGCTAATGAGATCCACGAAAGTTGATGTCACGAGTATCACGTCTAATTAAATTGTTTCCAGTGATTCGTCGTGGGTAGAAAGATCGTCGAGACGCGACGTTATTGCAATTAGGTGGAAAGACAACTTCCTGCAGTTTTACCTCACGGATCGCGACACGGGAACGCGAATGTCCCCCTGCATCGAATCGCAGCAGGCTCTACGGGTGTCTTTCGGGTGACTTATTGTCCTCGTCGGCGGGAATTACGAGCGCAGGCAAGAAGAGACGAAGAGGCACGCGAGGTTCGGAGACAGGACCGATCGATCGATCAGTGGAACAACAAAACCATTATCTGCTCCAGGCGCTCAAGCGCAAGGTAAACTGTTTCTCCAGGTTGAAGTAGAACTGTTCTATCGGAAGTCACAGGGTCACTTCTGGTCTTCGGTGTCGAGACAAGACGTGCACACCCCGTTCTATCTGTTAGTCGTTTCCGAATCATTGAGATCGATCCGAAGTTCGCGTGTTACGGTCGAACGGACATTATTGAACATTAGACACACTTTGAGGTGGCTCCGGTCGCTATAAATCGCGGGGAACTCGAAGCTGACGGATATAATATTATTGTTGTAATCCGGTCATCGAAGTGTGACAATGTTTGCAAAGAAGAGTTCGGAATTTCGTTCTTCTCAGAAACCCCTTTATTTTTCTCGGGACACCGTGCTCCGAAAACAGTCTTCGGTTTCATTTGTTGGGTAAGTATGAACTTGATTAGTTATAATAACAGGGAACGGGATCGCTTCGTTTCCGCTCGAGATTTATAAGTTCGCATGAAAAATTCATTTAAAGACTATACACAATGGCCGATTGTTTTAGTGGAAATGTCCAGCATAATATTTAAACTGGCGTAGCTTCCAGTTGGAAACGTCGGTTCTTTATTTCAGCCTGCCTCTTCTCATGAATACCGGGGTTTACTAAGGGCGATACGCCGACGTGAAGCTAAGAAAAGGTTTGAAGTGATTATTTGTACAGGCCGATTCCGGCAGCGCTTTGCATCTGCCGTGGGAAATGGAGCATTGAACCCCCGCATACGGATGCGTATTTCTAGATCTATCTTACGGCGAACTTCCAGCTCTGCCAACTAATATTTAATTCGTTTTCTAAACAAAACCTACCCTTCCGAGCATTTCCCGATTAAATGAAATTATTTTCAATCACGACGGAAGTTCGGCGTCATGTTAATCCAATTTGCAGTGAATCAATGTACACGGAGGAATACACAATAATAATTTAAACAATTTGAAAATACGGGTTGCTTCGGGTAATTAAATATAAGCTAGTTACTGTCGGGCCCCTGAAGCTACACGTCAAACGGAATTTGTAGTTATTACCATTACCATTATTAGTTATTACCATTATTTGTACTTTAGGTTATTAATAAATGGTTCAACGAATTGTGTGCACACTGTGTTTATTTTAGATTATTTTCACTTCATTAAAATTTAATACAAACCAATACTCTGATTCGATATTTACCTAAGCAAAATCCGATTTTCATACGATGTAAAGAAAGATTACAGACGGGCTGGCTTTCATAACACTTTTTATGAATACCTATCTACATAAAAACGAACGGATCCATAGGGCGACCGTGAGTGTATGTTCGTGTATGTGTACTAGTAATATTTCACGAAGCACCGTCGGTTATTTCTGTTGAATGGATTTCTTCGTAAAACAGAAAATAAAGTAAGGAAAATAAACAGAAGCGTAAAGTTATGGAATATCGTAATATCGGTGGTGCATTTTTCAAATATTTCTTCGCATAAATTCCTTCGTGTGCAACGAATTTACGAATAGGAAATAATGAGATAATAAAATATTGACGTAAATTAATGTTTATCAAGCAAACAAGTATGGCTGCTATTTATACATATGTATAAGGTATGCATTTTATACATTTTTTTTCATTAAAGCTGCAGAGCATTTGATTTGTTTAGTAACAATTAATTGAATAAAATGAACTTTGATCTCGTTTATTTCCAAAGAGATTTAATTTTCCATGTAGCTTTGTTTTAACCAACGTGAAAGAAATATGAAAATGAAACCTTAATATGCGCTTAACTCAATTTTCGTTACCTTTGGAGACATGCAGACATATATTTAAATTTATCAAGTTTCGTATTAATATTCACTAGAATTTCTTGGTGAAATCATTTTCAACGTGACCTAATTCAAGAGAGATTAAACATTTAAATAAATATGCAAGTTTTATGAGAGATACAAAGAGAAGACAATATCAAAGAGAGATTGAAGCATACGAGTTATACTTTCCTCACATTTTATAAAATAAAAAACACAGCATGTATTTATTTCTGTACGTATTAGAAATTCGACTAATGCGTTTAGATATTTCATACGTTAGTTTATCATATTACGTCCATAGTTTAGATGAATCAGTATTCTTACACTTCCTGCATTGCTCCTATTTTCGTTTCAATAGACCATTGTTACTGGATTGATCTGGAGGAAATCAACTTCAATAGTTGAAACGTAAACAGCCTAACAATGCAAGTTTCATTCGCGGTTACTCTGATGTCTAAAATAGTGAGAATGTTTTAGTATTCGACTTAACCGCGTAACACCTTGTGTGTACTCTGGAATCATTAAATCTGAACGAGACAGCACGAATTTGTAATTATGTCGTGTACCTATTAATAAACATCTTTCTTACGCCGTTATGAACAAGGCGCCGGAAGCTATTATCTATTTCTGGATTTCTCTGAAAAGAAGAAAACGGGAGCCCTAACTACCCTATGCGTTACGGAAGACACGACGTATTCGTCGCGAGTCAGAGAACAATTTTTGGTTAATAAAAGTAACATTATCAATATATACAATATATTAATATAACATCAACAAATTATTTGTTCTTACATGCAACACAAATATAATACATCGTCCTATATAGACATTCTACGAAAATAATAATACCAATAATAGTAGAAATAATTACAAATTTACGCACATGTCCTCAGAAACTTAACGTTTACTCCGTCCAAATAAAACTTCATCTAACAATAAAACGATACGCTGCGATCCCACTCTGAATATCCATGCCACCAACCGAGACATCGAAGTTGAACAATTCACCTGAACAAAGCAACTGGTGGGACGTCACCGAAATCGATTCTTTCACTTATCCGACGATGAAAGGACATCCCCACCATACCGTTTAGCTACTTCAGAGCTTTATCCTTTATCTCTTCTTGCGCACTCGCTATTTTATGCTCCTTGTTTCCCAAACAGAGACAAGCTGACACGACGCGGTTGTCATACCTGTCGAGATTTACGATCGATGGCCTTGAACGGCCAGTCGATTTTGATCCTACTATACCAGCTAAGGCCACGTTCTTTGCCGAGAGGGTCAAAGCTTGAAGCGGATAAGAGGGGCGGGCCACGAGCCATCTCCTGGTTTTGCTGAGCGTGCGAACCGCTACGTGCACAGTTTTGCAAATCACGTGTGCGACACCGAGCTTTTTGTCGACTCGAACTATCAATTTCGAAGGTTAAGAGGACACCCTTGGTTAATTAAGCTTTTATTATGCAGGTACGTCGTGGCGAGGTTATCGGATTATTGAACTGAGAAATTTTTAAGGTTTTAAGGATTTTTCTTTTTGATATCAAAATACACCTGTCAGACAGGTGTTTCATTTCAAATTCAATTTACTATATTTTTCACCCTTGCTACAGCATTCTCTCATTCGTTAAAACAAACGTTCACCCTTAAAATGTTTCGAAACTCTACGAAACAATACCGATATCGGCTTTCAACAAATTTTTAAATAACTATTTTAATAAGAATTCTCTAAAAAAAATAATAATATACTAAGCAGAGAATACTTTCTGCTCTTGGTGTTGCAAGGGTTGAATGTAACATGATATTGCAAATAAATCTCCCTTGGAAGATCCTCCACATCGCGCGTAAATGGCGCATGGATCGCTATTACAAAATATCGATAAAAATAGATCGGTAAATTCCATTCACCCCGAGCGTGATTTATGCGGCCAACAAGCGGTCCCGAGTTCGTTGGATTCCGAGTCGATTCTTCTCGAATTGCTTTTCCCCTAGCCAAGTATTTTCTTCGGCAGCCGGCCTCTGATATTTCAAGCGCCCCGTCGACGGAAACGTAAGAAGTGATATCTTTACGGGAGTGCTTTTTTTCCGACGTTTTTCGACAAACTCCTCGTGTTTTTCTTCAAGGCGAGTCTTGCCTGACTGTATAGCGGTCGTATAGCGACCGACAACCCCACCGGGGTTCGAAACGAGGGTAGGAAGTGAGTCACTTTCGAGGCATTCTCAGCAGACGGAATACTTGCATCGATCCGGCGACCATTGCTTTTCCTCCACGCCATCAGATTTCGATGAATCTCGATCACCACATACCTTGCTCTATACTTTTTTAATTCAGGCACATTTACATGATCGTCCTCGAAAATCTCTGATGAAAATGGTATACCTAGATGGTACTAATTCTGTATTTATTTTATGACGGTCTAATCTACAATAAATTCCACATTTGTTCTGAAATAACCACTCACGAAATTAGGACTATATAATAATTTTAAACCGACAGAAATATACGAAATTTATCGAACGCCAGATTATATTAATTGCTTCGACTTTAGTTTGTAGTATTATTAATCACACAATTGTACGTGAATGACATGTATTCATATTTCAACTACATTGTTAACCTCTGTATAAAATATGAAGCCCGAAGATAGAAATTATGAGGTCCATACTGATGGAACAATGACTCGGTAACGACGATGTTAGACAGAATACAGTTTCAATCGATGCATTAATTCAATAAAATAAAGTAATTTCGATGTGAATCCCCCGAGCACGTATTTCTCATTAAAGCAATATAGATTTACATCCCATTAAATGTAAAACAATCATTTTGTCCGTTCACAATATTCCGTGAAAGGAATGCCAATTTAACTGAAAAACAGTCTCACGATTACAACAAACCAACGGGAGATAGCATAACCACGTTATGGACACGAAGTTCGAATTATAAATGTTTTGAACTCTTCTTGATTAATCGGCGCGTATACGAGCGTAACGTAACGACAGGTATTTATTTCACCGAGTCCAGTAATTGTTTTTCGCGTTTTACTCAAAAATCACCGCTGGAAGAATGATGAAATCAAAAAACAATTCATTTCGATATAACGTTATCCGATAAATGTGTTCGTATGGCTGTTGCCCAGAAATACATGTGTGTAATCCGATTCATATTTATTCATCAGCACGAATTACTTCTGACAGAGATTTTAGTTCCGTACAAAGAGTAATTAATATAAACGGTTCATTCCGGGGATTGGAATATCGATTAACTTTTCAAATTTTCGACGATGGCTGCCGTTCATTTTGTAGCTGTGGTACAGAATGTGATTGCTGTGGCCCCTCTTCGAAATTAAAATATTGTGTACTCGTGCTTGTTTCTGTGGCGTTTAAAAATGTTCACAAAAATATTCACCCTCTTCATATTCGACGTATTTTCTCATTTATAAACTCAGAGTAATTGATTTTAAATCATTCTAAGGTAAGGAAAAATAATTTCGTCTACAAAAGAGTGTGCTTTAAATTAATATTTATTGTTTCAAAAATTAGATTTATGCACATTATATCATCATTGAAAGTTATTGTATTCTGAAAAGATCCAGTAAATAACGAAACATTGTTTATAATTATTTATATTTAAACCTCCCCAAAATAATGACGATTTTCTAAGAAATTTATAGCGTTACAGCCATTAATTTCCACGTTTATATTCCGTGGTAGAGAAAATGCTGGTATTGTACACAGGCAGTTTCGCAGAGACCAAGGTATATGCAAGAGCAGAAGGAACACATACGACGGCAAAGGCAATATTATCGTTGAGAGAGAATGATAGCACCTGGCTGCATACGTTAGAGCACACTCATACAAGTGTCTTTCGTCTCCCTGGAACACCAATCCGCTTCTTGCGGATGCTGTGTACCAGCGTTTCTCAAACTGATATGTCACGAATCCTTGAAGAAGATGAAATTAGTATTATTACTTATTTATTATTATCGAAGCAGGAAGAAATTTGCTCGTACTTTATATTAATATCATATAGTAACTACGTAGGCAACTTTGTATTTTTATTTACTATTCTTTTAATATTCATCACTCTTCGTTACATTTATTTGAAACATAGCGAAATAACTTTGAGTTCTAATTGAAATCCAAGTAACTCTTTTATACTTGGTCCATTAAATAGTTTCCCATTAATGAAAGAGCTAAGTGGAGTTTGAGAGCCACTGAACTGGATGAATACCATGAACGGACGTTAGAACGCTTTCAAGGAAAAGGCAAACATGATGTGAAAAGACGCAAGGCCATTCGAGAAGAAAGACACGATCGGTTTGCAAATAATCCTAGCTCCAGATCGATGGTTCTAAACACAAATTGTAAAATAACAGTTTTGAATTGAAAATGCAGATGGGTGCGTATGTCTTCACTGAATTATACGTATAATCCATTCTTATATATTCATACAGATTTTCTGGAGTGGAAGAATGTATGTAAAGAGAGCTGAGAACGTTGAACAACCTTGAAGAAAGTGGTCGCTTTGGTATCAAGTAGCTCGTCTAATCCACAAGTACGAAATAATTATTTAAAATAAATTTTCTGAAAGCTTGGAAGAAAATTCAATCGTGTAAGTCGATGATTCGAGTAAAAGTTTACTTTCTAATATCTGCATTTGTACTCTATGAAGGAGTACCTGAAGGATGACGTGTTAATAAATTAGCCACAGAACTTTGTTAGCGAACCTTATTTCAGTGCACTATTTCGCGATACTTAGTTCAAAAGGACCGTGGGCCTCGATATATTTTAGTTTCGCCTACGTCTTGGAAACAAAGTTTGGGTGAGCTTGGATTTCAAATTACTCATTCCAACATCAAATATTCCATAAACTGTTAACTGCCCTCTCCCAAAAGCACGTTCATTACTTTCAGCGCCTCTGTTACTCTGCGAAACACCATTAAAAATTTAGGGTTACACCTGGGGACCTATCCTCGCCTAGATACTTCGATTTCCCAGAGAAACTTAATACGAGGTGAACCGCGTAACATGATCGACTTCGGCGGTCTGATAAAAATTACATATACTTTTTTTGGATAATTTAAATAAGAGTAACTTGATAACTGATTATAGTACATATTTCAAAGAATCTTTCTCTAGATCTTTTCGAACTCTCTTTTAATTTTGTAAACGTTATAGATGTATAGTTCTTCGCGCGAGTTCTTTGTACTAATATATATATAAAAATATTTTCTGGCGATATTTACAAATAGATACAAATATTATATTTTTCGATTCATTCGCCTTTATTTGCACGTTGGCAAACTGTCCGCGGACTTCGCCGTCGCAGAGACGAATGGAGATAATAAAACTGCAAAAGAGAGGAATAAAGCAATGAGGAATCGTCATCCTTGAAACAGGCTCTCCGTAAAGGACGTACGAAAATACGTCGGGTGCTTGGTCGGAGAATTTAAGGACGCATGCGGGCTGGTTTATCTTGACTCTTAATACAAATATTTAGGAGACATTTTGACGAAAGTGGAAGGTTGCGGAAAGACATTTCGGCCAGATGGTGCTGTCACACTGTTTACCTCGGTAGAAGTTTTACGTAGAGTGGTTAAGGGAATTGTCACTCCTCCCGACATCTCGCGCGATCCCTTTGAATATTTAAAAAGCACACGTGTAGATATTATCGTAACCCTACTTATGATCTACCGCAACACAAACATTAAAACTGCTGCGTGTAAGCGTTTGATCTTGTCTATCCCTAGTTTGTAGTTCGTCGCCCCATCTTGCATTCTCATCGTGTGTGCAAGGAGGAAAATAATTCGATTCAAATATGTCTACGATCTGATTATACCATATAAAATTTTATTTTATTAATTTTTATTGTATCGGTTAATGAATTTGCTTTCTCATTAACCGAAGGACATCGAAACTGGTTCTAAACTGGTTGCATTCGAGCGGGAATTTTATTCATCAGTGCAAAATGCTCTCGACTGTTTGCACAACGCGAGACAAGGTTCGTTCTCATACGAGGCACGTATTTGCCCGGCGAAAGAGAAATAGAAACAGAAATGAATCGTAATCGAGAATGAAATATCACGGTTTTGCGACGGCGGGGTTTTCGAATCTGACCGTGAAAATGTGAACTTGATTGAACGGGATTGATTAAAACGTGCTCGAACTAACGCAAGATTTCATCGCCCGTTCGATGGAAATAGATCCACGCGGTTCTGCGTTCCTCGTCGCGGCTTTAAATTCGCCATGGTCCCCTTTTCGAGGCCGTAGCCAGAGGTGCGGTCTTGCACTCGTATTTCCGGTTATTGGTTTCTGTTGAATATTCAAATTGTCAGTAATGTATGATCGCACGCTTTACCGTCTGTCATATCTGTTTCGCTATTAATTTAACTGCATAGCAGAGATGAGCTCGTGCAAAATGGATCGTATAGTGGAGCACCCATTACTCGGTATTTTATGAATAATGAATAATTCTCAGTTCCGAACAAGCTGTTTTTATTATCCATGTTTCGACTTGGATGTATATCTTTAATAACTTTTTTATCGCGTAGCGTGGACAACGAATTTAACATTTTTAATTATAAATGTTCGAGGGAAACGGTGAGAATAATAATAGTTGAATTATAAAATAATAATCGAGTATTCATAGGACAAAAAATGTCAGAAATTGAACATTTTCTTTCACCGCGATTCGCGGCTCGCGAGTTTGGAGAGCTTTCCACGCAGAAAAGAGAGAAGAGGGGAAATAAATTCCGTGTCCTCCAGGAATTAGTATACAACGACTGGTGAGTGGTCGCATTCCTATCCTCGGGGGAGGAATGGGGAATGAATGGAATGGAGACGTAAGTTGACGATCGGGCAGGAAGTTCGAGAAACGAAACGACGGAAGAGAAAAGGATCCGAGTAACGGTATCGAAAGCGGGATTGTGTCCCTATGATAACTCGATGATATTATTAGCCACCAACCCTCGCGACGGTTCGAGCCGTGTCACGTAATCAAAGGGAGGAATCGTAAAGGGTCGGTAAAAGGCAAGTTCGAGGAAGCGACGTGAATGGCTACGAATGTAAGATAAAAATAAAAGGAAGCTGAAGATAATGATAACTTCTGGCGTAGAAAAAATAAAGTAACAGCCGAGAAAACCGGAGAAACGCGCGACGAGGGGGTGGGAGAAATAAGCAAGCTGTTCTTTAAGAAGTCGTTTCAGCCGTAATAAGACGGATTAAAAGAAACAAGCACGGAAGCGTGGAATAAAAAGAGATTAAGGAAGGTGCGGAAATTGCAAATTACAAGTAGAAAAAGGAACGACGTGATTAAAAAAATAAACAGCCACGGGCACTGGTTATCTTTAATTGTGAGACGACTTCCGTTGAGGAAGTCTTGAGATTTGAAATGAGGCATGAGAATGGAAGTATGAATTTCGATTCGAAGATCGAAGAAGAGAAATTAGTAAGTCAAATATAACACTTTGACAAGAGGGGTGTCTTCCGAAGGAGATAACGAAACGATCAAGAGGGATAAAAGGTGTTTGTTTCGAATGCTTACGGCCTTGCCATTAGGGTGACTTCAGTCATTAAACTTTCCCTCTTACTATATTTTCCACTCAGCTTCACAATTGGCCATTAGCCTTAAACACCGTCAATAGCAAGTTATTTCTGAGTTTCAGCGTCTTAATGGGATCGCTCGAACACAAAGGAAAGTCTGAACAGAGTTTTCGCCTGTATTTGTAAATTCTCTCGGTTATTCAGACGTTGCAAAAAAGAAAAATAACGATGATCCCACAAATAGAAAAAAAATATTTTTCCTCCTATTTCAATCTCTCAATTTTATTTGTACTTTTTATGGACAAAGGATCAAATATTTTTGTTTGCTTCTCTTATTGCTACCGAAATTTCAATTATTCTTTTGATTTAAACCAGGCAACGCATTGTGTGTTTCATTTTACACCTCCAACTATAAAAAAAAAATGTCGATGTGGCATTGTTTAACATCAACAGCTATTTATTATTTTTTAAAAAGATGTGTATGATGACATTCAATCTTTAACCTCTTTTGTGATAATTAAAAAATACCGTTTATTTTACTACCGTTACTAACATCGTTGCACACACTACAAGTGCACGCAATCCACAGTGTAATAATTACCTTTACAATTTTTTCCCCTCGCAAACAGACCATACCAATACTTTTTCCACGCTGCCGCTCTTACGGTATTCTATCTAACAAATTCAGCAGTTTGTTCTTCCAAAAGCGCACGGCCACGGTTCACGGGCTGGACATTTGTGAGTTCGAAGCACGGAAACTATAATTCGCACTCGATCAATCCGTTCCCATTCCCCGGGCACCCCCGTTTCACTGGTGTTTCCCGCACACTCGGACAGGCCTTAACGAGTCATTGTGAACGGGACCGTCGAGCGTTATTTATGCGCCGCGTGGCGCATTCGTAATAAAAACCTCAACGAGCCCTTTCGTCGGGCCGAGGAGACAGGAGATCGGCTGGACCCGAATGAGTTGTAAACCATGATTAGCAAAGGTATTTCTGTCAGTCCCCGCGTTTACGATTCGAGAAGATTTAAGAGGCCCTAGCACGATATACCGTTGCCAACACGGGAGTGAACAAAGTGGGAGCCTTTTCGAGACTTACAAGGTAACTATGCCGAGTGTAACGCACGGATTTTAATGAAACTTTGTGAGTGGGTGGAGGACCGTGAGTATTTTATTCGTGGATAATCATCAGTGTAGGCGGCGAATGATGTGGGAGATGTTTAACAATAAAAATTGTATCGTGTATACTTGAGAAAAATTGCTTACCATGCATGTTCAGAAAATTTGAGAAAACGTAACGATAGCTTTACATTGCTCCAAAATATCTGCATATACACAGCATATTCATGTGCGAAATGATTAATATTATAAATTGATAAGGTTAGTTCACTCAGTACTTGAAGTATTCATTGCGCTGCATATATCGGTAAAATTCATAGTATACGTAGATTTAATGAAAGTGGGGGTCGTTAATAATTTCGCCTAAGGCAACCTGATCTTGAGTGAACAAAGTTTGGGTAACGTCAAGGTTGAGTACCCTTTAAGTACACTTCAGTATTCCCTTCGTGAGACTCGGTAACGTAGAACACTTGATCGATAAACCAGGTTGCTCTGATGGTTCTGCAAGACACTGCCGATAAATTTATCGACCAATTAGAGTCCTGTATTACCGAGTCTTATACCTTACCAACCAAGTACTCGGCCATATCGACCGATTACTTCTGTACAGAGTGGATGAGATACATTCTTATCTGTAATACAAATTTCTAATTCCGTAATATGGACGACATGCCTGTTATACTACCATCTCCTGTGTTCCGAACCATCGAATTTATTAAAATGCAATCGCGAAAGGGCGCGTTCAAATCTATGTTGAACGAATAAAGTATTATTTAGAACGAAGTGATTCCATAATCTTGGCGAGTGGATTCGGTTTGCTCTAGTTTTTCGGCGAAGTTATCTCTCTCCCGATATTGGAATCCTCGACTAACTTGACGCCGAGACTGGTGGCCAGGATGAGACAAGCCGTAGACCCTTCACTCTCATTGAATTATTATGCAAAGTAGCAATTAACCTCTCTATCCGGTAATGTTACATAGGAAACTTTTATATAAGATATCGTCGATGAATATTTAAATATAATGCAGAACGTGGTCCCACAGAAACGAGGAAAACGATTGGACGGCTTCTTTTGCTTAGGAAATGAAGCACAGTCCTTCCATTTTCCTTCCTCCTTGGTCAAATAGAGACCGCCATCAAGTTCTACGCTGCTCGCTTCAAAAGAACCCTCCGCGAGGGATATGTGCGAAGGAATATTTGAAAGTTTCAATAAAAGCTCGTTGCGAAAACATTACGAGACATTAAACTGTCCCTATTCTAAAATAATACAGTCGTGCTTGACGTAAATCGAAACTGTAGAAACTCTAATAAATACACTTCCATACTCTTTCTGTGAGACTCGTTATCAGTAACGTGAAACATTTAATCGATAATGTAGGTTGTTCTACTGGTAATATAAGCAGGTATCGATCGGTCAATTAGAGACCTGTCTATTATAGAATCTTACCAACTAAATATACTGCATTACCAACAAGGTTCTCTACTTTATCTACCGATTACCCGTAAATCAAAAGCAGCAATTTCTAATTCAAAAATTAATATAATTTAATTATCTACATTTTATTCTCTAATTTTCTTTTCGAATACCCACCAAATTAAATAATGTACGTATTCTCGTTCTAATTATAAGAAACGCAAATATATGCGTCCTGTAATTTTGGCCCGGTGCATGGTCAACCACCAGTACCTTAGATGAGATTTTATTTTTGGTTAGCATTGACCGGTACTAGGTAGGAGTTAAGCGTTGCGGTGTGACGCGCGTGACGCGACACATCCTGGTTTAATGCTGGCATTTCCTGTGGATATCAAGTCCGGCTATTTAACGTCAGCTCAGTGTAAATACCCTGGGCAGACGGACCGCGGCGGCGACGTAATTAATTGCGTGTATCGTTGATGAGAACAAACATTCTAGCCTCGAATGCTTAGGTGTACGCACCGTGGCTTTGGTTTAGATTTAGATGTGGACAACTCCTGTCCTCGTCTGGCGCCACGGGCCGCTGCTATGAAGCCGCTTGCAAATTCGAATGACGCACCGAGAACAAGGCTTGATGTGCCGTGACGGTGATTGTCGAGTCGCAGTGCAATCGCGCATTATGTCGCACGCATAATGACGAGCTTCCATGAATGCATAGCATTTTCGGTACGTTCACGCCGAATTGGGTGCCGACAAAGGTCAAAATTGGATCGAACGCGTCGACTGATCCCTCGCTGTCTCTCCAATTCTTTCAATTTGCTCCCCCATTCGCGTGAATTTCTCCCTTATTAACTTGAAACAGGGGTACACGGTCTTTTTAAAAGAAAATTCATTTTGGGGTATGGGCTAAGATTAAAACTCGTACTATAAAGAAACTCGAATTCAAAATATCAAAGAATTACTAATTGCTATTTTATATGAATTTCATATGTTATATATCTTTGTAACGAATAAAATGTTGGATTCCTAGACAATAATGTTGATTTGGCTTCTTACAAAATTGCTGATACATAATTGGTAATTGCTACAACATAAATATTTCGTACACATATTTGTTGGAATAACTCTTAACAAAAATTGATCTTCAAAAGTTTGGATATAATTCTCGAAATGTTATATTCGATTTGCAAAGGATTAGTAAACTGCTTTGTACACATTGCTTCTGACATCTCTATGCTATATACATAGTATACTCAGAAAATCAGCTTTATAAGGATTTTTCCACAGTCAAATCTAAAGCTATTTCTTCATGTTTTCATTTCAAAGTGGCGGTGGGTTAGGAGCAGTTCTTTTTTAAAGTCAAGGTTAACACGTTGCATCCCGATGGATAAACGACGGATATAAATTCGAATTTAAATTAAGTTTGAACGGTTCACGAGGTGGAGACCGTCTTTTCGTTTGTGTTTTAAATTCCTCTTCGCTTAGAAACGACATTCTGAGCGGTTGAAATGCACGAGGATGGGAAACAGTACGGAACAGAAGAGAAGTTTCACTCCTCCGAATGTGTTCGAGTTATTGAAAGTTCCACTCGATATACTTCTGCGATAACGACGTGGCTCGTCCTTAATAATCGATTTTGTTCGTTGAATATCTCGTAAATGGTATTCCCTTAGTTGCATCGCTCCATCTGCTCGTGATGATCTTTCGAAACAGCACGATTCATACGGACATATTAACTTCCACGCTTGCACATTTCGGGCATTTAAGAATAATTGATAAACTATATTCGAGATAAAGTTAAGCGATTTTTTTTGTATCTGTGAAAATACGAATATACATAAACATCCACAGCTATCAGCTACAATTTCATATAAAGCAAAAAACATCAGATATACTCCGTGTTATTTGCATTTGATTAAAAAACAAAATCCTACAAATCATTTTGGAAAACATTTCATTTCCTCCTGTAAAGATAACGGCTTTCTATTTACATATTTAAAAAAGCACAAACTTGTTGGCCGATCCAATGTTTGCTTGATGGGATTGCTAATCAAGCAGACGCGAGTTCATCGATTGTTAGGTGTGCAAAATAAACGAACCCCTCCGCAAGAATGGTTCGCGTAACATCGGCATCGTAACGATCTAGCAAAATAATAACTGCCCCGTTTCGCTTCGGGTTCAGCGGTAGCTATACGGAAACGCAATTTGCATGGAAATATTACAAAATTTCCATAATTAATTTCGATACCGCGGTATGATTACCGGGCATTTGAATGTCCGTCAATGCATAATTGCAGAGCTGAAGAGGGAAGAAACGTCGTTACGATATAAGCGAGGCACCATAATTCGTGGCGTTTTTTGATAGCGTAAACTGAAAAAAAGCAATTATGTCACCGCGTTAAAAATAATTTAAGAAATACAAAACGTGAAGTTACAGTTTTTTTTTAATATACCTTTATTTTCGAATAATTCTAAAGCCATTATTTACAAAAAGACTCGACAGCTTTTCCATCAAAAATCAAAAGTCTTACCTCGCGTTACGTGCCATAAGCATGCCAACGAAATTCCCCCGTGTTCTTTCCAACAGACTAGTCACCCCCTTTCGAGTCATACCGCCAGCTGGAAAACACCCTTCATATTTTCGGGATGATGAATTACTTGGAACGCGACGAATTTGATTACTTACGTCGCGAACAGATACGTTTACCGGCACTGGAGTGTATATTCGACGACGAAGGCACGACGCAAACTCCGTAATCCAATTAACGCGGTGAAAGGCGAGATTGACGGTGAGACGACGGAGTTTCGTGGGGCTCGGAATCGATTCGTATGGGCTCGCGATAGATCGATCGTCAGGACGCAACCTGTCAAACTGTACTCTTGGGACCGAGGTTGCATTACGTTCGAGCCATCAGTCCAGGCGTCTTCGTGCGATTAACGTGTTGCGAACCATCTACTCGCGCTGCTTGTCCGAGCTGAGATAAGTCGATTTGCGGCCGTTCACGACGACGTATTGTGCAGTTCCGCATCTGGAATCGACATTTGGGCACGAGCGATGTATATCCGGTCGCTTCTTGCGCGCCACTGTATCGGGGCAGCGTCCTCTGTTGTTCCACCGATTGCTCCCTGTCTCCTCCCCCTCGATCACATACCTTTCGCATCTGATTCTCTATCCCGAATGGTTGCATCTGCTGAAAAAAAATCCTGAATAAGCGTTTTCAAGCGGACGAGGCTTTTAAATACTTGTGCTTTTCATGGCAAAATATAGCCATAGAGAGTATCGGTGAAAACGTGGGACGCGATGCTGAAAGGTTTACGCTCGGATCATCTCAAAGTGTTGAAATTACGACCGATGGGAACTTTTCGCATTCTGTTCCGGCACATCGAATTTTTAAATTTCTAGTTCGGATTTAGAATCAGCACACCCGGAAATCCCTGTGTACCAATTTTCGTGCGAATCGCTTGGAAATTTAGTAATTCAAAATGGCAGATCCAATACGGCGAAACAAAATGCGAAAAGTGAAATCAATTCGGGTGAAACATGATATTTGAGAGTTTCAGAGGTCGCTGATTACTAGACTGCGAATCTTTATGCATTTATAGGAAATTTGAACGTGCAAGAAAGTACAAAATGCAAAGAACATGCAAGAACATAAAAAAGATTGAAAGTAAGGTTCATGTTATAATATATGCAGAATAAAATAAATTCCTATTTAGGTTCAATTTTTCTAGGGATATAAACAAAGATTTTATTTTGCATAAATATCCGCAGTCTACTCGTTACAAAAGTAACAGCAAAGTTCGAAAATTAGAAATGGGCGGAATGGGTTCTTCCATATTCATTTCTTAATTTCTCTTCGATGTGTCAACTATTGGTACCTTCACCTTAATCATGCCTTAATTATTCCATTTCTATAAATTTGAAATCCGCCCAAAAATCTTCGCTTGCTCACTATATGGAAGGGCCTATTTTGACCCAACACAGTGGCGACTCACGAATTATAACACCCCCAATGAAGTATTTTCATCGTCCGTCTCTCGAATGCACAGTTCTGCTGCAAAGTGAGTGTCAAAATCCGTGGCGTTGATGGAGGCTTTCAAACACTACTCGCTGATCTACCCCTAGCTACCCGTAGCAACCCCTTCGGTCCGTGAACCGCATCCGCAGCTGCCGCCAAGTACCGCCATCTGTACAGTAGCGCGGACCCCGTACTTACGTAAATCCACGTGGGTTTCTGACACGTACACATTGCCGCGCGAACGTATCGACGTGTCTCTTTATAAGTGATTGCAACGGGTAGTGGCTGGAGGAGGTGGCAGAAGCATTTTATTTGATCGCCTTCCTTCCTTCCTTCCTTCGCTCGTACCTTTTCCTCCTTTGCGAGCGCCAACACCGACCCCCCATTCTTTTCGCGATCGTCATTCTCAGCCTCCGTTTCCATCCTCGGCTCCCTCTTCAGCTTCTTTCTCTTGATTTCCTGCGCTGCTCGGCCGAAGGGAGGTCTATAAATTTGCCAGGAGAAATTGTCATGAAAAATATAGAATATTGACTGGGACGGAAGCTCACAATTTCAACAGTGGGTTACCTGCTAAAGAAAGAAGAGAGATTTCGCCAGTCGGCGACATCGGTTCGCGTCACCCCTGTCTTTTCTTTATTTTCGTCCCACGGAATATCGTGAACGCTCGGACGGGGTGTTTGCGAGAGTCGGCGTTTATCGTCTCGACGACGTATCTTCGTTAGCATTCGCGGGAACTATGATAATCAAAATTAATCCGTTGGATGGTGCCACGCTTGTAGAATCGCCAAGCAAATGGCCGTGGAGACGAAACGTGGGGAGTGAGTAATGTATTTATTTTGAAACTTCTAGATTGGGATGTGGAACCCTTTCTTGAGGGGGACGATTAAAAGTATTATGATAGTAAGAGGTTAATATTGTAATAAATATTTTGTATTATATATTGTAATAAATATTTATATCATGAATATAATTCGACACGAGCACTTCAGTACACTGATTTGCTGTACTTTCATTGACACAAGAAGTACACACACCTGATCTTCCCATTTTTATTTGTCTTTTATGCGACTTCAATTTTCCATTGAACGAGCTTCGAGGATCATTACAGACGAATGTTTGTCAATGACAATTTTTCAACATTGACATAGAAGATATATCCATTTCTTTTTCTTTCATGTTCCTTCGATCGTGCATGGAACGTGCTCAGAAAATCATCGGAGGTGACGTTCCTGGATGTCCGAATACAGGATCCCACGTGTACGCGTTCCCACGTCGGCGTCGTGGCTCGACGACCACAAATGCATAGAGGCGTTAGTTTGTTACTACGGATAGGTAACCCTGCAAAACGTGAGCGAGCGCTAACGTCTGCGTATAAATTATTAGTCGATATTTCAGGCGTGACGTCACTTCCGGCAATGTGCCGGCTGGTTTCCACGATATGATGGATGGTCCACACTTCCATCCCGTCGGCCTCTGTCTCGCCACCCCCGTCGTTGAGCTCTTCCTCAAATCGTTCCACATACACGGATCTTCTGGCGAATACATATCGGCCAACTTCCACCCGTAATGCGTGTATTACAGCTTGGACAAGGGTAGCACGCGCGCGATCATCTGCGCCCTTGTATGATGGAAAGTAAAAGATCAACCCCAAAAGCAAGGCTTTAACACGTTTGCTAACATTCAGCATAGTATCCAATTATTAGTATTTTTCTACGGTTGGAGTTACTTTGTTCTTTGTTCCTTGTTTATATGTATCGATTTATTAACGTAAGGATTTAAGGTCT